>NC_056728.1:985765754-986065754 GCF_019279795.1 Protopterus annectens
ATTGTGAGCAGTACACTTAAATCACCAAGGGGAAGAGAATTCATTAGATGGTGGGGATGTATGCTATCTACATGTAAAAAAAATATTTAATGCAATATATTTTCTAAAAGGTTTGAACTGAATTTTATTCATGGAATCTACATAAATAAGGTCATCTGCAAACAGAGCCAGCTTTTATTGACTACCATACCAATTATATCCCAGAATTTCTGAGTCCGTTATTTTCTTTGCCTGTGGTTCTAAGTATAATGCAAATAACAAAGGGGAAAAGGACACCCCTGCCTGGTTCCACTGCTTAAGCAGAAATTATCAGAAAAGACCCCACCCACTTTAATTTTCACCTTTGATCCTTCGTATATCTTCCTAATCACCTTACAGTTTTACCAGGGAATGACAGTGCTTCCATTGTTGTACTTATAAAGTTCCAGCTTACTCCATCAGATACTTTCTCTGCATCAAGACCTACCTACAACCGTGGTATTTTCTTACATTCAGCTTCCCTCTGGATCATCAATTTTCTGTTAATGTTGTCAAATGTGTGCCCCCTCCACAAAAACACACTGGTCCACATCTATCAATTTTGGCATCATGTTTGCCATTTATTAGCCATTATAGACATAAACACTTTACAATCATGCTTTGTTATTGAAATGGGCCTGTATGAAGCTGGATCTGATGGGTCTTTACCCTCTTTAGATATTAGAGCTACCACCTCTTTCTTCCATGATGTTTGTATTTTTCCTACTTTTAAAATACTGTTAAACAAAACATTCCAGATATTTCAGTTTTTCTCTCCTAGCTTCCAAACTTCCACATGAATGCCATCTATTCCTAAGGACTTTCCTATGGCTTGGTTATACATCATGTCATCTCCTCCTATCCTGTTACTAATTGAGCCTCATCTACCTCTAATCTCTGCATATTTAATTCTTCCACAAACATTTCCATTTGTACCTTTTCTTATTTAAATATTTCTCTGCATTATGCATACTTTTATAGAGTTTCAGAAATAGTTCCAATATTAGTACAGGATCTTGTTACCTTCCTTTGTTGTAGGCTTCTTAAGCTTGGCAACAGACCTTTCTACTTTCTGTTGCCTGAGTTGTTGTGCTAAAAGTTTTTGTGCTCTAGAACTTTTATCAACAAATAGTTGCTTAACAGGGATCTTTCTAAGCTCATCTGCAAATAGAGCCATCTTATAATCCCTTATTGTCTGTTTAGCATTCTGGAATTGATCCTCTTCTTGTCCTGTAAGATTCCCCCTGTTCTGCAATACTTTAACATTTGTCAGTCCCTCCAAATAATTCTTGTTACTTCCTAACCACATCTCCATTTCTTTTATTGCTAGCCTGTTTCAGAAGAAATTTCAAACTTCTCTAATAGCCCCTGAATAATTTCTACTACCCATTCCTTAAATTCCTCTCTTTTGAATAGATAGGTGGGAATGCACCAGTGTCTCATTTTTATTTCATTACCCTGTATTTTTATTTTATTTATTATTAGAGCATGATCTGAAATAGTTATTGGATGCGTACTAAGAATTTCAGTTATATGTATATGTTCCTTTGAAATGTAAATTCTGTCTAGCCTAGCCCAGTTTTTGTATCTTGGGGAATAATTTGTAAATTCAGTCCAAACTCGTAGTACTGAATTCACATCTTCCGTGCCAAATATTTTCATAAATTTCTTCAAAAAAATCAATCTTTCCATGTTTTTATTTTCCCTTCTGGCTTCCCAGACACAACTTCACTGCTGCAAATCAAATTCCACTCCCCACCTGTAAGTAATATTCCATGCTTCCTGGAATATAAATAAATGTCAGTGTAATCCTCCTCCCTTGCCAGTATCCCCTTAGTACTACAAATCTACTAGTGTCTTTTTTATCCTTTTCTATCAGTATTGTAGGTCTTCTTGCAATTAATATAAGTATTCCTCTTTTCCTTTGTCCCAGGTATTCTGCTGAATAACCATCCTGAAAACCTTTATTTATGAAATTCACATGCTCAGTTCTTTCCAAGTGTGTCTCCTGTAACATAGCTATTTGCACTCTACATTTTAGCACAGTACACTACTGTTTCTTTTTTGTATTTTTCTGTGAGACCATTAACATTTAAAGACATTGCAGAAAGTATTCCCACCTTTTATGTGTAACAGCTTTTTTGTTAAGTGTCTAGTTCTAGATTTTGTGCCACATGCATAGAATGTTTGGCAGGTTGATCTTGTATAGTCTTTCTTGTAATATGCATTTGGACCTATGTCAAAGCTTACAAACCTTTTTGTTTTAATGAAATCCATCAAACAAAAAACTAACCCCCTAATACCCCCCGGAAATCTTTTAACTTAACTATGTATGTCTTAAGTTTTACCCTCCTAATAGGAGCATGTATCCCAAACTGACAGCCACATTCTTAGATTTGGGTTAAATAAAAAGAAAGGTTATCCATGTTAAGACGCATGGTACAACCTGTGCTTCTACTGAGTGCTGTCTGGTTTTGTCTTTGCTTTATAGCTCTCCCAGCTGGGAAAACACTTGAGTGCTTTCAGAAAACATGGTCTCTCAGCCCTTTCTGTTTATCAGATTGTCTCCACGGAGACATGAGGACCAGGTACAGAGTTGCTACTAAGCATACATTTATTTGCTAGAAAAAAGTTTTAGAATATTCAGTGTTCTTTTTCATTTATTTGCTTTGTCTTAAAACATGTTACTAGGTCAAACTAAGGGCCTTAATCCATTTATTCCCCTATGTAAGAATGAGAAAAAGTACATATTTTTTTCTTTTGTCATGCTGTTTTGACCAGACTCTTCTTTTTTTTTTTACATTGCAGTGCCTACATTTCTTAAAACTGCACAAAGAGAAAGAAGTGAAAGACAGACGCATCTGTTTATTAGTATCCCCATTACATTTAAAAATAACTGAGAAAATTTTATTTTTATAGCATGCAAAGAAAAACATACATTGTAAAAATATTACTTTTAAGGAAAAAAAAGTTGTACTTACAGTCAACTTTCTCCCTCCTCTTCCCCTCTCCTAAGTATTTTTCTGAACATTAATGACATGAGGTAGGACGTATACTTTAGAGTCCCTTACAAGCTCAGTAAAGTCAAAAAAGTCCAGTAATTCCAGATTCTTTGTTCCGTCATGCTTCACAAATATAATTATCGCTTTGTATTCCCACATTTGTCAATTTCCAAGTTTTACCGGTTTTATTCCTTTTCATCTTCATTTCCATATTCTCTTTGGTTAATTTCCAACGTTTTCGATTTTTCTGGTCAACTCTTGTGCTTTTTTCTTTTTCTCAGACATTTTCCATTGAAACATTGGAAAAGATTTAACTGGCACTGTCTCTCTTTCTCTCTGGTCTTTTTTACCAAAAGAAAAAGAAGCAGAATCTCCTGTTTCATAGCTCACTTTTTGTTGGACAAACCTATGTATTTCTTCTTTAGCATGTACTTCATCAAAAATTATGTTGTCACTCCAGGAAAGAATATTTTGAATATAGCTAGGTACAGCAGTTTGAATTTCATGCCTGCTACTCAACATTCCCTAAATAGTGGAATAAATGTACTCCTCTTCTACCTGATGTACAGCAACTAATCATTCTCTACAAACGCTCTGCTGTCTCCCACTTTTAGTACTTTGTCCTTCTGCCACAGTTTTGTCAGAATCAAATCCTTCTGCTGGTAGGATTGCATCTTTACTGTTAAAGGTCTAAGTTGCTTGCATCTTTACTGTTAAAGGTCTAGGTTGCTTTCTCATAGCCACATAGTACACACAATGTACCCTTTCAGTTAACAACTGCTGTGGAATATCATTCCAGTTGCTTATTTGTGCTTTCATAAAATTAATACAGTCTGTACTTCTGAGGGTCTCTGGTACAGCAGAAATTCTTAACTTTTTCCTATGTGCTCTGTTCTTTGATTCTATTGAAACATCTCTTCTTGAGCAGTCTCATATTCAGCCAGCCTTTTCTTCATTTCATCCTCTGATTTTTGCAGTTTTATCACCTCATCTGATTATCTGTTTAAAGCTTCTTCAATTTTTTTCCAATCTTTTATTGTTTGAGTTGTTGTACTCCATCAATGTTTCATTTGTTTTAATCAGGTCTCTGAGCAGTTGACATCCAGTAACCTAGAGAAAAATATAAGACATGTCTGGAGCTTGCACTGCTTTTTGCTGAACAGCTGCAGTACTCTTCCCAGTCATTGTTTTTTTCCCTTTTTAGATGATTTTATTTCAGGTCCTCTGTATTTCTTTTCTTCTGGCATCCAGGCAGTACATTTACTAGTAGTGGGAGAGCTAGAATTAAGATGTGACTCAGTGCACAACCATTTTGGAAGTCTGATATGCGCCAAGCTTTGAGCAGCATTCTACCTTCCCCAAGGATGATGCCACAAGAGGAGCAAAAAATAATTGACTTCAATAATTGGCTTAGTTTTCGGTGTCATTCAGAGGGGTTCCAGTATTTTTCAGCCTGGTAAAGATATTGTCAACTGACCATCCTGCTTCACCAGGGCTGACCTGCATCTGTTCCAGGTAGTTTTTGATTATTGGCAAAGACGTTGTCCATCTCCATAGTGCCTTTTTTAGGCAATGCCGACCTGATGAACCTACCAACATAACAAAACAAACAAAAATATGAAGATATTACTAATTTATGCTAGGAGCCTAAACAAGAAACTCCACTCCCTAGAAGCCCTTCTTACCATGAAGGACATTACTGTCTGTGTAATGACTGAGACATGGTTTAAAATAGTGGAGTGCACTCCAGCTATGCAGTGTTGTAAGCTTCCACACTTGTAGGCCACTACTACACAGGAGAGGGAAAAAAGGTGGGAGTGTCTCAAACTACATTCAGAAGAAATTCACATCTTTGCTGGTAAAGCAACGTTACACATTAAGCAATGGATGAGGACAAAGTCGTTCACACTGCTACCTTAACCTGGCCAAGGCATTTGACACAATAAACCACTTGAGTATTGTTGACAAACTCAAGAGGTTAGGTACAAACCCGTATGTCACCTAGTGGATAGCCAGCTGGCTCACAGACAGGGCCCAGGAAGTTAAAATTGGAGAGTCCATCTCTACAAATAGGCCCGTCACAAGTGGAGTCCCTCAGCGATAAGTCCTTGGACTGCTCCTTTTTGGCATTTAATTATCAGAAGTAAAGGCCAATGTCAGTGATCTCTGGCTGACTAAATTTGCAGATGATTGCAAATTAGGAGCTATCTTTGAATCTCACACTGACAAAAATGTTCTCCAGGAAGGGCTGACACAGATAAAACAACTGGTGTCAGAGCCATGGACGAAAACTAAATGCCAAGAAATGCATAACAGTATCCTTTGGGAAGTCATCCATCCATGGTGACTGTCATATTGACAACAGATCCCTTACAGTTGACCCAGTAGTCAGGGACTTAGGGACACACATAGACAGTAATCTAAGCTTTGATCATCACTTATCTACAGTGGTGAGGAAATCATTCTCTGTTGCACAACTTATAAACAGAGGTTTGGCTTTGAAGTCCAAGAAAGTAATTTTTCCACTTTATTTGGCATTCATCAGACCTGTCATTGAGTACGATGTCCACTTTGGTATGTACCTAACCAGGCATATCCAACAATTGTAACTTCCACAGAGGTTCCTCGCTGAAAGAATACAGGGCATGTAATATGTCCTATGCAGACTGCCTCAAGGCCGTATCCCCTCTATTCTGTCTCGTACAGGCTTTTGAGGGAGATCTATGCCTGGCATACAGGGCATTGTCAGACCCCACTCTACTGGACCTTCTGCATATCCACAAACAAACAACACCAGAATTACCTGTTCTAAAGACTTAAACCTTGCCTGTGATATAAATAGGACTTGCTGGAGAGATAGGTATCCCAGATACTAGCCTGTTTATGGAACAGACTCCCCATCCATGTGAAGCAGAGTTCCTCCCTGACCAAATTCAAGTATAACTTGGACAATTCGATGGGAAGCCGGAAATTTATCCCTGGTTTGGGACCTATGTCTTTAATAGACAGAGGTAACCTGAAAGTGGTTCATCTCCCAGGCCCATGCTTACATTTTCAAGGGTATCAGAACTTGTCGGAGATTTGGGATGCATGGCTAGGCTTAAAAAGTCCTTCTGGTCATTAGCCTAGTAAACACATATGAACACACTTGAGCTGCTGCTTCTTGTCCAAATAACTATCAGAAAGGTCCCTTACCCTATTAGGTAGCTGTAAATCTCCCTTTTTTGGTAAAAAGACACAGTGCCTATCTACAGGTGCTAGAATCACTCTGTATGAAATCCAATACTATTTTCCTAGGTGATCTAAACTATACAACTGTTCTATTGACTGGAAAACCTACACCACCACTAGTGCACAAGCACAGAGTTTCCGGTTTTGCCAGTACAAATGCTCTGGAACATTAGACTATCTACTTGTGCAAATAACATCTTGGAGCTAGTCCTTTCTAATATGGAAGCATTTTGCACCATCCCTTAAGCATCTTCATCACTTGTTAGATTTGACTATGAAGTAGTCTTCAAAATAAAACTAAAACAAGAGATGCCTTCTGCCCAACTGGTACCTTTAGAAAGTTCTTTAAGAGAAACTACCTACTCCTAAGTGATACGATGGCATGTGTTAAATCTGCACCAAACCCAGTGAACTCCACTGAATATGTAGAAATGTGCACCACCACACACTATACCAGCAAGGAGCCATTGGCTTCTTCATCCCCGGGGAGGTTCTGCCTTCAAGGAGGTGGAGAGAGTTTTCTCTGCACCTAAAGAAAGGATGTATCTACCTTCCTCAGTTTCCATTTACCTAACCCACTTGTCTATATGTCAAGAGCCTCAACAAGGGATGAGAGGGTGGCCTAATGGTTAAGGTGTTTGCCTTACAAACACAAGATGCAGGGTTTGAGTCTCACAAGGGATAATTGGCTAGGCTTACAATGGCTCACAAGGGCAGTTAGCTTAGTACTAACCTATGAACCTATGAACATCCTACTCCACAAGGGCAACCAGCCAATGGTCTCCAGGATTCCCCTTAAGGTGTATTGATTTCTTCCGATACTTCTCCAGAACATCCCACTGAAGAAGTCCTAAGGAAGAGGAAGTGCAAGAGAAAGCACTTAGAATCCCCTCAGTAGCCTCTTGTGGAAGATGCTGATTTCATTGAGGAGGAAGATCACCTGATGATGTCTCCTTTGAAGATGTCCTAGAGATCCTAAAACAAAGAGGTGTTTGGTCTACTGACAACCCTTCCCAAGAGGAATCGGTATTCCTGGAAGTCTTTGAGTCTGGCCCATCTGTTACCTGAGTGACTCCTCCCTCTGAGCTTATTGGTTTGATCTCTTGGTAGGTGTGGAAGGAACCTGACTCTGTTGGGCTGATCCCCAAAAGACTGGAGAGGATTCTGGCAATGCTTAAGGATAGGGAGTTTTGAAGTAAGGGAGTACATGTTGATACTATGGTTGTGGTGGCGGCCACAAATAAGTAACTTGTGGAACAAAGTTCCTCTATTCATCCCTCTAGCAAGGAGTCTCAGGTGATGGACAGATTTGGGAAGTATGTGTATGCTTCAGCAGCCTTTGCACTTCGATCTTTGAACACACTGGCTCACTTAACTAGACTTCAGAGGGATTTGATTAAAGAACTTAAATCCCTTTCAGGGACCGTTACTTCTGAGGCAGAAAATTCTTTTCCCTCACAGCTGGCTAACCTACAGTCCATTTCGAATTCATCCCTGAGGCTTATTTCACATGCAGCTGAAGGTACCTCAAGCGCGATGGATTTAGACATTTCTATTAGGTGGCATGTCTGGATGCGCCTCTGTGATTTTGCTGAGCCCTTCAAGTCTTCCTTTGTCAATGCTTCGTGTGATGGAAGTTCACTATTTGGCCCCAAGATTAAAGACACACTATCCAGGTGTGAGCAGGAAGGTAAAACCCTGTCTGCTGTGGGTGCACATTTTTCATTCCCTCAAAGGACCTTAGCCAGGAATCAACAAGGTGGTCAAAAATATGGTTCAAAAAGTCACAGGGTCCCTTCCAGGGTCTGTGTGGAGATAGTTCCCCCAGAGCTAAAGGGAGGGGACTCTAATGGAAGAAGCCATCTACCCTGCATTGGCAGCCCACATAACCAAGGATCTAGAAGTACATTCTCTGACAGATCCTACCAACATTCCTGAAAGGAGGCCCAATTGTCCAGTTCTGGAAGCAGTCGGTAGTGATTTGTCCTTGCACCAGAGAGCCTGGCTAGAGATTAAAAAAGACAGGTGAAGAGGATTATTTCCAGAGGTTATATAATTCCCCTTTTCCTTCCCCCTCCTTGTACAGTAAACAAAATTCTTGCAGTTCCACCCAATCAGAGGAAAGCAGCAGCACTAGAAGTAAAAAAGTTGCTAGAAAAAAGTCATCCGAGAGGTCCCCCCAGACTAGAAAGAGTTCTGCACTTACTTATGATGCTTTTTAGTGCTAAAGAAAATAGGGGACTGGAGACCGGTCTTTGATCTCAGCAGTCTGAACAAGTCAGTTCAGCACACAAAATTCCAAATGGTCACGGTTCAGTCCATTTTACCATTTCCGTACTTGGACAATTGGATGTGCTCAGTAGATCTTTGGAATGCATACTATCATATCAAAATCAACAGAAAATCCAGAATATACTTGCAATTCCGGTTGGGAGACCGTCATTACCAGTTCACAGCTCTGCCCTTTTGTCTCACCACAGTCCCCAGGGTGTTCAAATGCATGGCAGTGATAGCAGCTCACTTGAGAATGCAAGGAATCCAGGTGTTTCCTTCATTGGACAACCAGGCATCAGTTGATCAAAGCACAAGATCATGTAGTCCAACTATGCTCTCATCTAGGAATTAATCACAACTAATCTCAGTCGACACCAACTCAGATATTGTAGTTCATAGGGGCTTTGCTCAGCACAACTTCCTGAACAGCCTCTGTTCCTTTGCCAAGGCTTCAAACGATGCGATCCCAAGTCAAAAAGATGATTATTCAAAATTCTTCTCTCTCGGCTCGAAAGATCCTTCAAGCATTAGGGTCATTGTCTGCTGTGATGGTTCTGGTTCCATTAGCAAGATATCACATGAGAATCCTTCTGTGGACACTAGCAACTCTGTGGTCTATTTTCCACCAGTCTTTATCCACCTAGATCAAGATAACTCAGGCATGCAAAAATGACTTTCTTTGGTTGACTTACTCTGATCAAGTTCTTCAGTGTTGCCCCTTCATTCTTCCTCAGCCAAAAGCCATAGTGACTATGGACACTTCCAAAATTGAGTGGGGGATGCACTTCTTGGGAAGGACAGTCCAAGCCACATGGTCTCCTGAAGAGGCCAATACATATATCAATATCCTTGAAATGAGAGCTGTCCTCCTAGTTTTGCAGGCCTTCCAAGACGCTCTCCCCTTTGGGACTATTGCAGTTTAGATGGACATGTCAGTGGTCTGGTACATCAGTAAGCAAGGAGGAGCCTAATCATACCTCATTTCTCGAGAAGCATTGAGTGTGTGGCAGTGGGAGATCTCATCCAGTCGATTTCTTATAGCAACACACATCCCAAGGAAATCCAGTGTGTTATAATAAGAAACAATTGGAAGATCTTGACAGCAGTTGGAAACCTCCAATGTTTAATGGGTGATGCGCCAAGGATCTGTTTTAAGAATAGAAAAAATTTAAAACAACTGCTATGTCAAGATAGACCTACAAGCAAGATGAACTCCAGTCACTAAGATAATGGGTACGTTTCTATATAGAAAATGGTAAAGTATGTGGGCTTCTAAATTCCAAAAACTGTTTTGAACATCCTATTACTAGGAAGGAATGTAAACTTGTGACTTATGCCAACTGTAATACTAAGAATGCTATTATGTCGCTTTAATGTATGTGCTGTTTTTTATGTTGGTAAGACCAACAGACCCTTTAAAGAGAGGGTATTGTGCCATTTAAGTGACATCAGGCTGAAAAGCAAAACCAGTGCTTTGTCACAACATATTATAAACTATCCTGGCTGTAGTTTCAGTTTGATGGTGCTTGAAGTATTGGCTGAAGGTATGAGAATTGGGGGATCTCTACATTTTTTCTTAGATTGTGGAAACTCGCTGGGTTGCCAACTTGCAGGCTGATAAACTGCCTATACTAAATGGAATGTTCCCTTTAAAACATTTATTGAAATGGAGGAGGGTGAGAAAGAAGTCTTTGATTTGGCTAAGCCTCTGTTTAAGTTTGATGAGGTAAGTTTAGTATAACAGGATCTGATAAAGGCATTCTTGTCGAAAGCACTTATCCAGTAACTTTAAGTTGACTTCACATTTTACTGTGTTTTTATTTTGCTTACACTTGTTGATTTTTTGTATTAAATAGTTTTAAACCTCTCTGTGGTGGACAAGCTTTGCTTTGTTTCTACTAAGTTTTAGATTGGCAAGTTGACTTTAACTGTCTGTGGTGCATTTTTACCTGTATTTATTTTGTAAGTTTATGTATAGTGTTCAGTGACACCTTTTTAAGTAGGAATTTATCTTCCTCCCCAGTATTTTGACACTAATAGTCCATGTCGAGGCTTGTGATACTTCTGTAATAGTCAACAGGAGGTAATGTTATTAATTGATCCCAGTTTTTACCACATTCCTTAATCTTTCTCAGCAAGGATTTTAATGATGTTCTTCATCTCACATTGCTGCAGTCCTTACACTTGGGTAGTCCGCTGTCCTCGGTCGGCCCGAATATCAAAGTATAAGGCTGACGTCGGTCAAGGCGCTTAAGACTGACATCAGGACGTCAGGGTACAAATGCGCATGACCGACGTCATATCCTCAGTCTTTTTTGCCGCATGGTCCGATGCAGAAGCAGCGTTGCAAGTGCCGTTCGGCGTTCTGAAATTTTTCGAATTCGGAGTTTCAGACCGAGTCAAAGTTGGCTAAGTACCCCGTTGGGGAATATTTTAGTTTTTTCTTGCCTCAGAGGTTTACCGGATGTCAGAAAAAGTGAATAACTGTATTTCTTGTGGGAAACAGATACCGCATAGAGATTATCATACTTTGTGTATTCCTTGTTTGGGGCCTGAGCACGACGTTGTTGGGTGTCGCTTTTGTGCTAGGTTCAATAAGCGCACTATTAAGCGAAGGTTGGATTGTGCTAGGTTGGTCTTTGGGAAGAGGTGCAATTATAATATGCCGTCGGATGCTCCGACGCCCGCTTCTTCGAAGAAGCGCAAAGACAAGGCAGCTAAACCCAGGCAAGAAGAGTCGTCCGTACCGGACGCCGGTTCTTTAGAGGTGCCAGTGGAACCGGTGGTTCCGCAGGAGGTTTCTCTGGAGTCCCAGGGGGAGACTTTGTTATTGCAGGATGTGGCCTCTCAGGAGGCAGGTCAGGCTGAGGGGGCTTCTCAGGTTACTGTTCTCCCCTCCCTTCCTAGGGTGGTTAGGCCCTCTCCTTCTGTTTCCAAGGCTTCTCCCAGAGGCAGGCTAGGTTTAGCTTCTGTTGGTGTCACTCCTAGTTCTTCAGGATCTGTGCCCAAGAAGCACATGCTTAAAATGGCAGAAGATTTAATTACTTTGATTAGAGGTTCTTTGCCCCCTCCTGATAAGAGGCCTAGGGTGGAACCAGAGTTGGGGAGTTTTGAGCAGGCTTCGGATGTTTCAGAGTCTTCGGCTGAAGACTTGCAGGAGTATTCTCCTTATTCTGATTCTGATGTGGATGATTCTACTCCTTCTGCTTCTCCTCCAGAGGATTTTTCTTTTTCAGAGACTCTTCATTCCATGAGGGAACATTTTAAGTGGGAAGGTCAGGACTTCTCTGATTCCAGGAAAAGGCTTAGGAATTTTTGTTTTTACCCCAGCATAGGCCTTTGGCTATACCTCCTGTTCTGGATGTTGTGGGAGATGTGTTTGCAGAGGCTTCACTTAATCCTGATTCTTTGCCTCCTGCTCCTGTTAAACCGGATAGGTATTACAGGGTGCCTGAAGCTCATAAATATCTTTATAAGAGTCCTAGGGCGGACCCAGAAACTGTTAGTCAGGGACCTAAAGGTGTCAAGGCCTCTGTTGTAAAAAATCCGGTTCCTTCAGATAAAGAAGCCAGGGCTTTGGATAGATGGGGAAAGAAAGTCTATACTTCTTCCACCTTAGCTATGAGGGCTTTGAATTGCCAGTTTCACATGTTGAAATATCAAAACTATCTACTTTCTCAATTGAAGTCTAAGGTAGATGCTCTGGCGGAAGGTATTGAGTGTAAAGAGTTACAAGATTTGGTACATGTTTCTGAACAGGTGGGTAAGCATTCTTTACAATGTGGTTTTGATGCTGTACAGGCCTCATCTAGGGTGGCTGCCACTGGGTCAGTTCTTCGCAGGCACGCCTGGCTGAGGGATCAGAATTTATCTGACCATGTTAAGACAAGGATTTTAGATGCTCCTTTACAGTCTGATGTGTTGTTTGGTGCACCTGTGGAAGCAGTCTTAAAGAAAATGGAAGACAAGGCTAAGTCTATGCAGACTGTTAAAGATTTTTTGCAAGTTCAGCCTCCGAAGTTTAGTAGGAATTGGCCTGCTAAGGGGTGGACGTACCCTTCTTATGATTCACAGTCTAGGGGTAGATCTAGACGTGGTAGGGGCAGAGCTCAGGGCTCTTTCAGGCCTAGAACAGGGAGTTCACCTGCACATTCTTCGGGTGAGGGCAGGGGCCAGTCCTTTCGTAAACAGGCCCAATGACCTACCTTTTCAGCTGCCAGAGCCTTCTCGTCTGGCAGCACCTTTGGGAGGAAGGTTGGCACTCTTCAAGGAAAATTGGAGTTTAATTACCCAAGACAGATGGGTTTTGGATATCATACGCCAAGGTTACAAGTTTTATTTCCATACCTTGCCTCCTTTCAAAGGCATGCCAGACGTTCCTCCTCAGCAAAGAATAGAGGCTCACAAACAAATTTCTCTGCTGCTTCAAATAGGGGCCATACAGCCGGTCCCTCTGCCAGAAGTGGGCCTAGGATTTTATTCTCGCCTGTTCCTAGTACCAAAGAAGGGGAACACGTGGAGACCAATTTTGGATTTATCTATCCTCAACACTTATCTGGAAATTCCCAAGTTCAAAATGTTGACGTTACAACAGCTTTTACCTCTGCTGGGCAAAGATCACTGGATGGTGACTCTGGATCTCAAGGAGGCTTACCTTCATGTTCCTATCAGGCTAAGTTGCAGGAAGTATCTGCATTTTCGGGCTGGGACTTCTCATTATCAGTTCTCTGCATTGCCCTTTGGCTTATCTACTGCGCCCAGAGTGTTCACGAAAGTTCTGGCTCCAGTGATAGCTTTCTTCAGGCTAAAAGGAATACAGATCTATCCTTATTTGGATGATTGCCTGATTCTGGCTCAAGGAAGGGACGAACTTCTTCATCATTTGCAATATGTGATAGCAGTGCTAAGATGCCTGGGGTATTCTTTGAACGAAATAAAGTCCAGTCTAGTACCCTCTCAGGACATGTGCTTTCTGGGTGTGAGACTGAATACAGCATCCCAGATGGCCTTTTTGACCCCGGACAAACAAAAGAATCTTTCCCTTTACTTCCATCAATTGTCTCATCAGTCCAGGCTGACTGCAAAGACAGTCCTTCAAGCCTTGGGGTTCATGGCATCTTGTATTCTGGTGCTTCCCAATGCCAAACTGCATATGAGGAAGCTACAATGGTATCTCAAAAATGTATGGACACAGTACTGCCAGGATATGGACACTGTCATTCAGATAATACCTTGCATTCAAAAGGAATTTTTGTGGTGGGCTCAGGAATGTCACCTAAACAAGGGACTCTCTGTGACCCGGCCAGAGGCGAGTCAGATTCTAACGACAGATGCCTCAGACAAAGCTTGGGGAGCTCATCTAAATGGAAAGTGGATACAAGACACGTGGCCTGCCAGACTACAACATCTACATATCAACTTGAAGGAGATGTTAGCAGTCCAATTTGCATTAATAGCTTTCAAGGATTTACTTCTTCCAGGGCAGGTGTTGATTCTAACAGACAACACAACTGTCATGTGGTACATCAACAAGCAAGGGGGGACACATTCTTATCCTCTATGCAGGCAAGCAATGATTTTGTGGGAGACTGCTCTCAGTTTACAGCTAAATCTTCAGGCAAGGTTTCTGCCGGGAGCATAGAACTCCTTAGCAGATGTTAAAATCCCAGTGCAGTGCTACTTTCCGTTGAGAGCAAGGGACCTGCGCAAAAAACGTAAAAGAGATCCAAACAACTAGCGCAAGGCCCTCTGATGGCAATAAAACGTAAAATAATGTGAATTTCTAAACACGATGCTGCACACAGATGATGAGAAGTAAAAGTAAAATCCTTTATTACATAGAGTAAGCGCTTTCGCCAAAGGCTTCTTCAGACTCTTTACACTCTAACACAACTTAAGACATTTTTAAAGTCTTCCTGTCACTTGGTATTGGCTCTTGGTTCTAAAACCATCACATGCTTTGTCAATTTAAAAAGATACAGACATAAAACAGTGTAGTCTGACTACTACAACTTCATTCAAACTATAACATATGACAAATATTTCTAAACTAATAATCTACTATAATTAAAATACAGTACTTAAAATATATCTATTAAAATGTACACGGAGTCATTGGAAAATCCCTTGGTATGTACTACCAAAAACTGCTACGAACTAATGGTGGTTGGTACGCATATGCCGTAATGGGCTTAAAAGGACCTTGAGATACCTTTTATCATCGCTGACAATATATACAGATGTAATGTGTTCTTGACACACTATTTACAAACATGGATTTGGGGTACATAATGTTTAAAACCACTAAACAAACACTTTATATTTATGAAGTGTATATTCATATACTGATGGTTTATGTGGATAATACTTGGGACACTAAACCTAAACCTTTGAATAAATCTAAGGTCATTGAAAGATAGCAGTTATACTTCATATTAAACTCCTAAAAGAACCATCATCATAAAAAATACCACTATCTGCGTATTCTTTTACTCTTCAAAAAAGGCTTGATATGCACTTTCTCATTAAGTCCAGGTTGTTTGTCAGACCTTAACCTTATAATCCATCTTGTTTCATGTTCTAGGGTGCGATTGATCAAATCACCCCCTCTGAATCCTTGTAGGACTTTTTCAATGACACAAAACCTAAATGTGTGCTCTACCCCTGCCGTCTTGTGGTGTCTAGCCAATGCATTGACCGCTTACTCTATGTAATAAAGGATTTTATTTTTACTTCTTATCATCTGTGTGCAGCATCGTGATTGGAAATTCACATTAATTTACGTTTTATTGCCATCAGAGGGCCTTGCGCTAGTTGTTTGGATTCCTTAGCAGATGTGTTGAGCAGACGAATTATGGATCCCCACGAGTGGAAATTGGATCCTCATGTATTTCAGAAATTGACAGTGTCATGGGGAACTCCAGACATAGATCTGTTCGCTTCTCCACTAAACTACCAGCTGCCAAAGTTTTGCACAAAAAGGTTTCATCCCACAGCCTGGAAAGTGGATGCTCTTTCTTTCAATTGGAGCAATCTTCATGTGTATGCCTTTCCACCTCTGCCTCTCCTCCCAAAGGTACTCCTAAAGGTCAGACAGGACAAGCCAAAGATGATTTTAATAGCTCCAGATTGGCCTCGACAGCACTGGTACCCATTACTGAGAAGTCTGGTACGGGAGCCTCCATGGCCTTTGCCTTCGATTCCTCACCTGCTGTCTCAGGAGAACAGTCATTTACTCAATGTCAAACTTCACTCTCTTCACCTAACAGCCTGCCATATTCTGTTTTGAACCCTGGAGGGTCTCAGCTTCCACAGCAAGTTTTAAATGTTATTTTGGAGGCCAGAAGGCCTAGTACAAGGAAAGTGTACGCAGATAAATGGAAGAGATTTTTATTTTGGAGTACAGCAAAGGGATTTGATGTTTCTGAGCCTAATTTAAGTGTGGCTCTTCAATATCTTACTGAGTTACTGGACAAAGGTTTGTCCTTCTCTTCTATTAAGGTTCATGCTGCAGCAATTTCTGCTCAATATGACTGTGACCCACCATTGTTTTCTCATCCTTTGTTTAAGCAATTCCCTAGAGGAGCAAAGAATATAAGACCCCCACGTAGAGCTCCTACTCCTGCTGAGATCTCAATTTTGTGTTGGAGAAACTTACTCTACAACCTTTTGAGCCTGCAGCTACTGCCGAGTTGAAATATTTATCATGGAAGACTGCTTTTTTGTTGGCCATTACCTCTGCAAGAAGGGTTTCTGAATTACAGGCCCTTATGGCGGTTGAGCCTTTCTTAATTTTCCATAAGGATAGGGTATCTTTGCGTACTAATCCTTCTTTTATGCCTAAAGTGGTTTCTAGTGTGGCTTTAAACCAAACTATTCATTTGCCTACTTTTTATGCAAATCCCCAAAATAAAGGGGAAAAGATTTTGCACACTTTGGATGTACACAGGCAGTTGCGATATTATTTGAGCAAAACTAAAGGGTTCAGGCAATCTCAGCAGTTATTTGTTTCATTTGCTTTGGGTTCTCAGGGCAAGCCTGTGTCAAAACAAACTATTTCTAAGTGGATTGGGTTTTGTATTGCTTTCTGTTATTCCCATCATGGTAAGGAGATTCCAGCTGGGATTAGGCCTCATTCCACTAGGGCTACTGCCACTTCTACAGCCTTTTTAAGGGGGGTGGCAACTAAAGATATTTTGGAGGCAGCTACTTGGAGTTCAGTGCATACTTTCTCTAAGCATTATCACCTTCCACTTTACTCTAAATCTAGGGCTGGTTTTGCCACTGCTATTTTACAGGGCATTTTGGCAGCTCCTACTGCTTTATAGTTTTGCCATCCTCCCTTACCTCTGCTTTGGGATTCTACCCAAGTGTAAGGACTGCAGCAATGTGAGATGAAGAACATAGTACAGTTTTGTACCTACCATAAATGTAGATGTTCGAAGATCCACATTGCTGCAGTCCAATTTACCCTCCCTCCTTCCCCTCTGTAGTTAAAGGCGGTTGTGTGGGTTGGGTTGTACATATTGTGTATATTGTGTATATTGTACATAGAATTAGTGCAAGGGTGGTTGGTTGGTTTTGCTGTCTTTTGGTTTTGACCTTTCTTTTTAGGGTCTTCTGACATCTGGGGCAAGAAAAGACTGAGGATATGACGTCGGTCATGCGCATTTGTACCCTGACGTCCTGATGTCAGTCTTAAGCGCCTTGACCGACGTCAGCCTTATACTTTGATATTCGGGCCGACCGAGGACAGCGGACTACCCAAGTGTAAGGACTGCAGCAATGTGGATCTTCGAACATCTACATTTATGGTAGGTACAAAACTGTACTTTCTGATAAAGTACCCTAGTAACCAAACTATCTGGAGGTGGTGCAGCATGTTTTTAATTCCCTGACCTTAAAGCACTGCTGTACTTGGTGCATTATTCAGAACACAACTGGTCTATGGGTATTCCCTTAGTGTCTCTACTCTGGAAAAGAGCACGATTATCTTTAATTATAGAGATAGCATTAGTTATACATGGGGGGGGGGGGAGTTTCAGGATATTTAGTTGCATAGTCCAAAATAATCAAAAGGTATTAAACCTAATTTCTAGATTTCACCAGTGGCGCAACAATGTCCATAGAAGCACATTCAAATCGTACTTATGTGACATAATCAAATTTTGATTTTTAAAGCTTGGATGGAGGCTGTTTTCTGGCATTCAGGTTATCCAGCACAGAAATTCTTTACTTTTTTCATTATTCCTGGCCAAATAAAACCTAGAATCCATTCTTTAGTCTCCCTCTGTAGGTGTCTTCCTAGTACATGACTATGTGTCAACCTCATAGGTTTCTGAAAGCTTTGGGCACTAATGTTTGAGGTACTGCTTTTTGTATGTTTGTACTTATTCTGTAAATAAGTTAGTTTGTAACTTGAGGTATCAGCAAGGAGTAGGAACATTTTGTTCAGCTTGTTCTTCTACAACTCTCGATATGTCGAGCACTATTCTCTTGCGCCATAACCAAATTATGGAACTCCCACCCACAATTACCTCTGTACCATCATGCACCCACTAAAAAACTTTACTAAAAGTGCACCTAAAAACATGCTGGCTATGCCCTTGCAACTCCCCCTCTATTATCACCCACTTCATCCACCCACTGCCTTTCTTTCCACCCCACTAACTATCTTGATTATAGCAAGCTCAGATGCCCATAAGCCTAACTGCTTAATGTGAGAGTGTTCGATCTCGCCGTTTGTTCTTACACCTGGGTTCGGAGCCGATCCTCGGCTCCGTGTCGGCCGCTTGCAAGCTCTGCATCGAGAAGAAGCTCGAGACTAACCTAACTCCCACAATCCCCTCTGCCTTTACCTCAGATCTAGTTTGCCGCTGCAGCGTTCGCATCACTTGATCGAGCTCGAGCACCTAAAGCTAAGATTTAAATATTTTTTCTTGTATTCTTAAGAATTATTTTTTTCTAAAAAGTTATTTAGTGAACTGTGTGTGTGTGTGATACTGTTTCGAGGAATTCTCGGTTCCGTTTAAAGTTGTTTAAACTTATTAGAGTTTTCCTCGGGGCCTACCACCCTTTACTGGATTGACTACCGGATAGACATTCTTTTTTACTGGATTTGACAAAATTACCGGATTGGACATACCTACTGGACTTGACTTTTACTCTTTATTATCCTTGTTGTTAGCTTTACTAAGATGTCTGAGAAAGCTAAGTCTGGGTTTAAACGTTGCCAATGTGGGCAAAAGATGTCAGTTACTGACAACCATAGTTCCTGCGTCTACTGTCTTGGCCCTCTCCATCTGCAAGAAGACTGTTCAATTTGTCATTCTTTCAGTGGAAGGGTCATGACAGATAGGCGCAGGAAACTCATGGATAGGGGTCTTTTAAAACCTACCTTTCTAGAGGCTCTGGATGCTTCAGACCAGGCATCCAAATCCTCGAAGGAATCGAAGACGTCGGAGCCCAGGTCATCGGCTCCGAGCTCTTCAGTTAATGTTCGATCACCGGTTCCACAGACTTCGGGACCGAGTGTTCAACTGTTGTCAGTTTCCGAGTCTCGAGTCTTGGAACCGGTGACGGAGCTCCCTCCCCCGACACTGTTGAGGTCGGCTCCATCTTCGATTCCTTCGACGCGCTCTTCCAGACCCCTCTCCGACACCGATGTAGACCGCGTGGTGCAGAAGTTAATGGAGAATACTGCCTTATCCAAACTCATCTCGGTCTCCTCTCAATTGGTGTCGAGACTTGAAGGCCTTCCCCTATCTCCATCTGTTCCTCCTCCGAGACCTGTCCAGTCTTCGGAGCCGGAAGAGGCTGATCTGCTGATTGTGGAGCCCTCGGTGCCAGAACCGTCCTTCTCTCGGTCGGCTCCGTTCACCTCGACTCCGTCGGATCCGGTACCGGAGTCTCGGAGCCGAAGATCCATCCTTGGTTCCGGGACCGAGTCGGACCGATGTTTCGGTTCCGACGCTCCCTCTCGGGGCCTCGGCTCGGATCGACTCGGTTCTGTCCTCTGGGTCGATGCCTTCGGTGCCTGTTTCGGGGATTCTTCCCATTTCTTCGGAACCGGGAGATACCTCGACTCGGGACCCGGGGGCCTTCGACCTCATGAGGAAGGTGTTGTCTACCCAGACAACCACATCAGAAGAAACAGCTTCTCCTCCCCATAAAGGACCGTTATCCTCCTCTGCACCCACGGCTACATCTAAGCGTCGAGCACCTGTGTCTCAGCCACCCCTGGAGGGTGCCCCCTCTTCCTCGGAGGCTTCTTCGGATGCTCCCCCCGAAGAAGTCCCTAGGAAAAGATTGTGTAAGAGGAGACACTTGGATTCTCCACAAGAATCATTGACATCGGATACTGACTTGGATGAGTCAGAAGGGTCCCCAAAGTCACCCTCAGAGGATGTCTCTTTTTCTGACATCTTGGAGATCCTAAAGCAGAGAGGTGATTGGCAATCCCTCCCCCCTTCTGAGGATGAGTCAGTCTTGCTGAAGGCATTTGGTGCTCGCCCTTCCTCCTCCTGGGTCACTCCGCCCTTCGATGAGTTAATGGAGCTGATTGCTCGAAGGGCGTGGGAGACGCCTGACACGGTGGAACCAGTCCCTAGAAAGCCTAATAAGTATATTACTGCACCCCAAGACAAGGCTTATCTAACAAAGGGAGTTTCAGTGGACGCTATGGTGGTGGCAGCGGCCACGAAAAAGGAGATGTCGGAATCTTCCTCATCTGTCCATCCGCCTAACAGAGATTCTAGGACTATGGACAGATACGGGAAGCGCATTTTTAGTTCAGCGGCTTTTTCTATGCGATCCCTGAACTATTTGACCCACTTCACACAACTACAGAGGGATCTAATCAAAGAGTTGGGAGATACCCTCCAGGGTACTACAGATGCTGCTGTTTCGGAGAAAGTTACAGCACATCTCAATACCCTTACATCCATTGTAAACTCGTCCATGAGGCTGATATCATACGCAGCCGAAGGATCGAGTAGGGCAGCAGCTTCAGCGATTGCTCTTCGTAGACAATCCTGGATGCGCTTATGTTCATTTGCGGAAGCCTTCAAGTCTTCCTTTACTAACACCCCATTTGACGGTGCCACTCTCTTTGGCCCCAAAGTAAAGGAGACCCTTACCCGGTGTGAACAGGAGGGAAAGACTCTGTCTGCTGTCGGAGTCCGTTTTCCACCCCATCCAGACCGTACCCCAAAGGGCAACGCGGTGGAAAAATGTGGTTTCGAAAACCCCAAGGATCTTTCCCAGGCACACAGGGTGATGCCCCCTCTAGAGGCAGAGGAGGGGGCAGAGGTGGAAGACGCCGCCCTGGCGGCAGAGGGGGTCCGCAAAACCAAGGTGACAGGGATACACCCCCTGGAAAACCTTTCCAGCACTCCTGAGAGGCGGCCCGATTGTCCTGCTCTGGAGGCAGTCAGGGGTCGCTTAGCTTTATACCCTCAGGCCTGGCAAAATCTTACATCAGACAACTGGGTAAAAAGCGTTACCAGAGGCTACAGAATACCCTTCCTAGTGCCCCCCATTCCAAAGAGAAGACTCCCAGATGTGCCGCCCCATCTGCGAGACCCTGCAGCTATAGAAATTTCAAAGCTGCTAGAAAAGAGTCATCCAACCAGTCCCAGCCGACCAAAGAGGATTCGGAACTTACTCAAGGTTCTTTTTAGTTCCAAAGAAGACAGGGGACTGGAGGCCGATTCTGGACCTAAGCAATCTCAATACCTTCGTCAAGAAAGAAAAGTTCCGAATGGTCACGCTTCAATCGATCCTTCCATTTTTACAGAAGGACGATTGGATGTGCTCAATAGATCTGAAGGACGCTTACTACCACATCAAAATGGCCAGGGCATCCAGGGATCACTTGCGCTTCCGGCTGGGAGCCAGCCACTTTCAGTTTCGAGCCCTGCCCTTTGGTCTAACCTCAGCCCCCAGGGTTTTTACCAAATGCATGGCAGTGGTGGCATCTCACCTGAGACGCCTCGGATTCCAGGTGTTTCCGTATCTGGACAACTGGCTCCTTTCTGCCACCACCCAGCGTCAGCTGATTCAGGCCAGGGATTACACACTACACCTTTGTGTTCATCTCGGAATTTCCGTAAATTTCGAAAAATCTTCACTACAGCCATCACAGCATATCTCATTCATAGGAGCAGAATTGGATACGCATCATTTAATTCTAAGACTTCCCCCAGAAAGGATAGCCTCACTACAAAACCACATATCTCTTCTTCTGTCATCCAGAAAATCCCCAGCAAAACTGGTTCTGAAGGTTTTGGGTCTCATGGCAGCTTCTCTCATTGCGATACCATTGGGAAGACTGCACATGAGAGTTCTACAATGGCTACTGTTTGCACAATGGTCGTTCCAACAGCTACCTCTGACACACGAAATTCTGATCACAAATACATGCAAATCGCACCTAGCCTGGTGGCTTCAGACTTGCAACCTTTCCAGCGGAAGACCATTTGTGCTACCCCCGACAGCTACGGTGACCACGGACGCTTCCCTGATAGGGTGGGGGGGCATCTTTCAGGGACAGACAATCCAAGGCGAATGGACCAATTTAGAGTACAATCTGCACATCAATGTTCTAGAGTTGAGGGCAGTGTTTCTAGCGTTGCAACACTTTGCTCCCCTTCTTCCTCTAGGGACTATTGCAGTTCAGACAGACAACATGTCCGTAGTCTGGTACATAAACAAACAAGGGGGAACCAAGTCTTATCAACTATGCAGAGAGGCCATGAGAATCTGGCAATGGGCGGAGTCCACGGGTCGCTTCCTGATCGCAACGCACATCCCGGGGTCATCCAACGTCATAGCCGACAGGCTGAGCAGAGCAATCCTGTTGCCTCACGAGTGGTCCCTCAAACAGTCAGTTGCGAAGAAGATTTTTCGCAAGTGGGGCCAGCCTTCCTGCGATCTCTTTGCGTCTCCAATGAACGCCAAATGCAGGAGCTACTTTGCCCTATTACCCCCTCCAGGGGAAGTCCCTAGGGACGCGCTGGTACACGTTTGGCCCCCGGGTCTCCTGTACGCTTTTCCTCCCTTTCCCCTGATTGCAAAGTTTCTGCAGAAAGCCAACAATCTGCAAAGGACGATAATCCTCATTGCCCCATTCTGGCCTCGTCAAATTTGGTTCCCCTTTCTTCTGGCACACCGCATTTGGGGACCCTGGATCCTGGACCCAGAGCCAGATCTACTGACCCACTCGTCAGGGGTTCCCCACCCCTCGCTCTTGTCACTCCGTCTAGCAGCTTGGCTGCTCCGCTTCCCTTCTTAGCCAGGTCTGATCTTCTCTCACCTGCAGTTCAGAATATACTAGTGGCTTCTCATAAAGCTTCCACTACTAAGACCTACACTAGTAAATGGAAGCGTTTTGTATTCTGGGCAAATACACATCATTTGGACCTTGTCATAGCTCCGTTAAACAAGATCTTGGAGTTTTTAACAGAATTGTTCCACCAAGGAGCTTCTCCTGCCACTTTAAGAGTGCAATTGGCTGCCATTTCCAACTTTCATGTGGAAGAATGTGGGGCACCTATTATGGCTCACAGACTTTGTAAGGCTTTTTTAAAAGGATCTTTCCATATTAGACCACCAGTTAGAACTCCTACATCTCCTTGGAATCTAAACCTTTTATTATCTGAATTGATGTTACCTCCATTTGAGCCAGCCTCCTCTTGTCCATTGAAGTATTTGTCGTGGAAGACCCTCTTCTTGGTAGACATTACATCGGCTAGGCGAGTGTCTGAGCTTCAGGCTCTTTCCATTAAACACCCTTATCTGATCTTTCACTCTGACAGAGTATCTCTTCGCACTAATCCATCCTTTCTCCCCAAAGTTTGCTCTATTAATAACATTAATCAATCCATTGAATTACCTACCTTTTTCAAAAATCACTCCAATAAATTGGAGTATATGTTACACAAGTTGGATGTCCATAGACAACTTAGATTTTACTTGGATAGAACAAAGGATCACAGGAAATCTGATCAACTTTTTGTAGCTTTTGCTGACAGCAGGAAAGGTGTAGCAGTTACTAAACGAACCCTTTCCAAATGGCTAACTGATTGCATTATATTCGTTTATGATTCTTCAAAACAAGCTTTACCTGTCAAACCTAAGGGACACTTTACAAGATCAGTGTCTACATCCCTGGCTCATGCAGCTCGCCTACCATTAGACACTATTTGTGCAGCTGCTACTTGGTCTAAACCACATACATTCATCTCTCATTACAAAGTAGACAGGGTTTCTAGGGACAGGGCAACCTTTGGTTCCACTGTGCTCAAGAACGTTCTCCCGTGAGTTCCTCAGGAACATGGAGCTAGGGACGCTACCCAGGTGTAAGAACAAACGGCGAGATCGAACACTCTCACATTTAGAAGTTATGTCCTTACCATAACGTTCCATGTGGAGTGTTCATCTCGCCTTTGTTCTTACATTCCCACCCTCAGGAAGAACGTACAGTTTGGTGCCTGGTCTGGATTATTTGGCTTCTGCTTTTGCAGTGGTGGTATATATATGTATATCTTGTATATATATATGGATAAGTGCTTGTACAGTTATGTTTGTTTTTGTATGAATATGCTCTCTCTCTGACTTCTGGTTTGCTTGCAAACTAGATCTGAGGTAAAGGCAGAGGGGGATTGTGGGAGTTAGGTTAGTCTCGAGCTTCTTCTCGATGCAGAGCTTGCAAGCGGCCGGCACGGAGCCGAGGATCGGCTCCGAACCCAGGTGTAAGAACAAAGGCGAGATGAACACTCCACATGGAACGTTATGGTAAGGACATAACTTCTAATTATACAGCAGGATCTTCTTATTGTAACAGTTGTTAATGTCTGTCATATATTTCGCAGATGATAAAGATTCTAGTTGTCTACTGATGTACTATGTTCTTCATCTGTAACTATGTTTGTAATTTTTAATTGCTATGTTGATCAAATTGTTAATTGCTATGTAAATCCAATGTAACTACTGTGTGTATTTTAACTGTGGAGCTTTTCTCTCCGAGCCTCCGCTGAAAATGGACCTATGTCCAGTCGGACACTCCCGGGCATCAAATGTAAATAAGTAAATAAAAATGTTGTCTTTTGCTCTGCTTAAGGTGCCATTTTCCAGTCCTCCTACTGTCTCTTTTCAAAGTTTATCCAGCTTACCCAGAGAGAAGCTAACTCTAGGACAGCCCGCCAAGAGGTAAGAAGTACTGTGTCCTCTTACACTATAGACATTGAGGTCTCACTATCTTATCCTTCTTGTAAGAAGGACAGCTCATACTAAAATTCTTTAGACCCACTTGTTATTTCTGACTTATTCTTTGTTTCCTTTCATTTATGAGCACATTATGCATATAACACTTTTTTTCTTTAAGATTTTGTATTTTTACACAAAAGGAATATGATTAAGGGTTTTTTCAAATGTCATCTTGCCTCTCAATGCACATTGCCCTCTCTTTTTACTGACAAGTCTGTAGGTTTTAAGAAAAAAGTTGTGGTATATAAAAACAAGAGCTGGCTGATTAGCACATTGGTACAGATTCAATAAACCCTACCTGGGCAGCTAAAACCATGTGTGTGTCATGGTGCAATGCTCACATGATAGCACACAGTTTTGTATTCAGTCATCAGGTCTACATGCCGTATAGAGCTATGCAGACACAGTAAACACTGTGGCATGCTAATTACAGCATAAGCAGCTGAATTGTATTCTAATCAAAAAATCCAAGATGGGGGAGCTATTCAACAAGCTATAAAGCAACCGTTTAGACTCAGTGCTGGTTTTCCCTGCAAATTCCAAAACCTACTGAAATACAGTCACAAAAACTAGGCAACACAGAAACTGTGTTAGAGGCTGCTGTTGCTCTTATTCATGTGTATGTGCAGCAGGCCCATTTCTGTGCAGCTACTGTTAGACCACATCCAAGAAGGGCAAGGGGTTTCTGTATCCTGTGTAACTTTTCGTAATCTGCATGAGGTTGAAATTATTGAGTGCTACAGGGTTGGATAAAGACACACTATAGGAACTCTGTAACCTTTGTCATCCTCAACTGAGAGCAAGGGCAAACCAAGGGGTAACCAATCTCAGTGGAGACTAAGGTATGTGTAGCACTTAGAATTTTAGCTACAGGAATCTTTCAGAGACCAACAGGGGACATGATGGGGTTGTCACAGGCATCAGCATCCAGGATTCTCCATCAATTCCTGAATGGTATGCTGCAACATGTCAGTGAGTACATATATTTTCCCCGTACAGCTGACAGAGCCAAAGCTGTGCAGAAGTTCTACCCTGCAGCGCACATCCCTGAAGTCCTGGGTGCCATAGACTGTACACCAGTAGAAATCAAAGCACCACCTGTTGAACAGGGAAGGGTCTACATAAACAAAAAGAACTACCACTCTATTAACTGCCAGGTTGTATATAACTGGGAATCATCCTGAATATGTGTGTGCTGGAAACCCATGCAGTTACCACGACTCACAAGTCTGACAATTCTCAACTGTATGAGAGGTTTATAGGGGGGATATCCCACAGGGTCATTTACTGGGGGTGCAGCTTATGCACTGGAACAGTGGCAGATGACACCCATCGGAAATACATGCACATCAGCTGAAAAATGCTATAATGAGGCACACGCTCAAACAAGGAATATCATAGTGTGTGTGTTTTGGCTGCTTTAGTCTCAGTTCCACTGCCTAGAAACATCTAGGGGAGTCCTGCAGTACATGTGCAGAAATATTCACCATCTGTGCCATGCTCCACAACTTCATTATCCTGAGAAAACAGCTTCAGCAAGAACTGTAAGGGGAAGGGCCACACATCCCACCACCACTGGCAAGGTCACCATGGCTACACACAGGTGAGGAGTCAGAGGGGGAACCAGCAGTTGCTGTGGGTGTAGGCAGACGTAGACCTGCACAATACGGCCTTCCACTGGCCAAGAGGCAATGGTTAGCACACACACTCACCACCTAAGGGGCTAAACCTTCATCCTGTGCACATAAATACAGTAGGATTGATGCCAAGTATCATGTAGTGGCTGTGTCCAGCTAGCATCAGACAGAGTCAGCTCTGAACTAAATCTATTTCAACTGCTAGGTATCCAAGGTAAGTGTTGAACCTGGAATAGAAAAATAAATGTCTAAAAATACAAATGAATTGCATATTCTTGCATATTGTTACTTGATAATGTAAGTAAGTATAAGATGGTGATTTTACAGCAATTGCATCAAGATGTGACAGCAATGACATATGTGAGTACGTGTCCTCTATCAAGAAATAGGCCTTACATCTAAAATGTACATATTTTCAATGAATGTCCACATTTTGGCCTCATATGTTTGTAATGTAAAATCACTAAAGTGTGAAGTTAGCAAATAGTGGCTCAACATTTCAGTTTCAGACTTCATATCCCAAAGAACAAACATAAAAATAGTAATGCAAAAATTGTTATTGGATCAGTTGGCTAAGTTTGTAAGACCACAGTGTTTAAAAATTCTCCTCATTGATGGGCCTTTGCCACACTTTTGTTTATGATTTGCTCCAGCTTTGTTGATCTAACAGTTTGGCAGGGATGTACACATTACAAAAAACATGTAAGAAAGCAGTACAATTAGCTAAACAGCGTCACAAAAACAGAGATACTAAGCAGTAAGCTAGTTATGCACCCTGAGCATCAGACAGAATACTTGCGTATCCCTGAATCCAAAAGATAGAAAACAGAGGTATGGCACAGTTGTCATCATTTTTACAGGGTGTTTTGTGTGTGTGTGTGTGTGTGTGTGTGTGTGTGTGTGTGTGTGTGTGTGTGTGTGTGTGTGTGTGTGTGTGTGTAGGGGGTGGGGTGGGGTTCAAGAGGCCTAGACTGACACAAAAGGTAGTGAGTGTGTGTGAGTAAACAAGAGAAGCAGGCAAACATTTGGATAAAATATCAAATGACCACAGAGACAGAATGACTTTTAAGCCTCACAACTGACCCATTTAACTGTTATGTGTGTGTGATTGTATGAGCACTTCAGGTGTGTGAGTGTTTGCAGGAGCACAGCCAAAAACTGAGCTAGCTCTGCTTTCTGGTATGTTAGACAGATTTGAGCCATGCATGGTAGAGGCAACAGTTCATTGTCATCCCCTACCCCAAGAACTGTCTCTGCCAGGTGTTGCACTGGCACGTCCATGCCCATGGTTAGATGCACTACTACTACCTGACTGTGGCTGAAGGCTGCTGGATAAGCTGTCTTCACAAGTATACTCAGTACCACGACCCCATGGTCTGCCTTGCCTGGGAGTGGACAACTCATCCACTGACTCAGACGTAGTGCCACTATGGGAATGTGATAGGGCATGGCCACCTTGGCTAACATCAGGTGATGTGGCTGACCTCCGCCCCCGTGAATGCCATCCTCCATCCAGCAGACATTCCATCCCAGACACCACCCATTCCAATATGTCATTCATCCGATCCATTGAATTGGCAACACAGTGGAGGCAGTCACACATGTCAGACTGTGCCACATCTGCAAAGCTATTGGAATGTGCCTGCATCTCCATGTTGAGTGGCACGGAAAGACACACCTGGATCAGGTGGAGGATGGACAGCATGCCTCCTCCAAGCAACTCAAACAACCCTCCTGCATGGCACTTCACCCATACTTTGGCTACAACCAGAGTCAACAGACACTAAAATCGCAGTAACCACACTACCCTGATCAAGTGTCTCACTCTCCACCTGTCCGGTATCTGAGGGCTCACTGGAATGGGTTTGTGTAAGCTTACTGGCTGTGTCCAATGGAATTGCAAGAGATGGCAGAATGTCAACCTCAGTGTTAGATTCAACCCCTGCACCTCCCAACTGTGCCTGTGTTTGGCCGTCATCATCAGAGTCTGCCGATACGCTGACACCAGGTGAGTCCTACAATTCCACTGTCAGGATCACCTGTGATAATAAGCAACAAACACAGGAGAGAGATCAATAGCTACACTACTATAGTTCAATATATGATGACATACAAACACTTGTGCCACTATCTCAGGCAGTACAGCAATACACACAACAGTCCTGACACCCACCTCACACATACAAATAAATGAATATTTCTGTGAAATGCTTATCAGTATTGAAATAAAAATATTTGGCTTACCTTATGCAGATGATTCCACACTTGCTAGAGAGAATGGTCCTGGAAGAAGTTAGGCAAAATGTAAGGACATGTTCATTAAAGATGCATTTAACAGAAACTTGGATGACACATGCACTCCAAGCCCATGTGTAATGAACCAGAATGTTTTGTTAACTGTATCAGTCTTATAGCTATTCCTCACCAAAAACAAAAAAATCTTAAACCAACTTAAGTATTGCTTTCAGTATTTTAATATATAGGTAAGCGTACCTGGAAGCTCCTCCTGGGACATACTTGTCCTCCCTGAATCAATAGCACAGACATCAATCAAATGATGTTGTGCATTTTCCACTGAGCTCTCTGGTTCCCTGACAGTGGACAGGGGCTCTTCATCTGGTGTCAGTGGTGGCTCTGTAGCAGCCCCCCCCCCCAGTAGCTAGCTGTCCATGGGCCACTGTAGATGCTCTCTTCCAGGGCAATGAAATAAGGTCAGTGGCTTTATGACACACCTCTTCATATATCCTGCTGCATCCCCCAACAGTGTTCACATCGTTCACAATCTGGTTCCAAATTGGCATTCTTCCAGACATATCCCCACGTCCTCTCAAGCAGAAAGGTGCTGTGTTCCCGAAATGCTTGGACAGTGACGTTGTTTTTGGAGTCACTTAATGGGGGGTTAAGGGGATTGGGATGCTTGGGTACAATAGTCCTAGGTGACATAAAAAGAAATGAAGGATACTACACATAAATATTGCATAAATCAAGTCCTGCTTAGATATAACACACATTCTTAATTTTTCAATATTACCCACTGGAGAAACAAAAAACTTTCAAGTTATTCAAACATAAAAAGGGTTATGTGGTTGTAACATATCACAGTTTCACACAAACAAAGGTTTGATCCAAAACAAGGAGTAACAATAGCAAAGCAAACCTTTGTCAAAACATTTTGGTTGTGGCAATGTAGAGATGGAACTTAGCTCTCCCACCCCATGACATTTCTATGCCAAACAGAGGAATAAAACATGAGTGATTTGTTACAAGTGTTGTCAAACAAACTGTCCCAAAAACATGTGTACACATTTCCTATGTAACAGTCAATTTTATGCAGCTGCCAGTCACCTCTACTGTGGCCAGCACTCCCCTAGAGGTGTCTATGGGCCATCCTAGAATGCTAACACCCCTATGTCATTGACAGTATAGGGCATTTACATTTCACTGAAATAACAATAGAAGAGTGTAATGAAAAACAGTTGTAACATTAACACTTATGATAACAGTGAAGTAAGGCTGTGCATCTCAGAAAGTAACAAAAATGCCATCAGTAAATTTCTAAGAAGTGCATACAGACAAAAGTAGTATTTGCTAACGCATATATACATAAAAATATTTTCTTAGTGAAGTGAAAATATCCAGTACATTAATGAAAAATACAATAATACCTTATCAAGATCAGTATTCCTCTGTGCAGATAAATCCAAAGTAATAGCAGTCTTCTGTGTTAGCCAGATAAAGAAGTCTCCTCGCCTTCAGGTTCCCTAGCTACATTGTTACCTTTTTATATTGTAGATTCAAGCCTGTGAGCACGGTCAAGATGAAAATGAGTTGTAAACTCATTAGAAATGATGACTCACAGAATCTTGGCTCAGTCTAACAGATGCAAACATAGTACAGGCACTCCCTCAGCGTTTGTTGCTAATGGATAGGAACCTTGAAGGATAATTGGTAAGGAGAAGGAAAACACAGCAGCAAATTCAGACTCCTCTACCTCCAGTGGATGTGTCAGCCAGGTTAGACTTAGTGTAGAAGTAATTGTATCAAGGTTTTAAATGGAAGTAAGCAGCAACATTTCACAGTTTCTGTTCAGTAACATCCAATTACCCCTGCATTTGTTGAAAAATGTATATTATTGCCATTTAATATTCTCACATTTTAAAGAGAATGATACAAAATGCCTTACAAACCTGCATGTGTCAGATTACTGCTCAGATAAGAGAAGAATGGATACTGAATAAAGCTAAAGCATTTCTGCAAGCAATAATCATAAATGGTCGTGTGAGCAGTCACTGCACTACATCTGAAATTAATACATTTGCAAACAATTCAGAAGTGTACAAGTGCCATATGTCTTGTTAATATTGTGGATGATATTATACTTGCTTGTATGCACAGTGATTTTCTTTCTCTGCTGCAGAGGTGGTTCTATAGCAAAGCGGGATATCTACTTACTACAGAAAAAATTCTAAGTAATACGGAAAGAACATTTGGGAAGGCCAACCCCCATAGTTTCTTAAACTTGACTTGTCTTCTGTTCCTCCTTTCTCCCTTTCCACTGTACAAAAAAAAACTTTATTCAGCTGCTTTTACAGTATTTGTGTTTCCTCCTCCTACTCCTAATACTTCATCTTGCTTTTTTGGCTACTTGTTCTCTAAAGTGTTCAGTTGCATCTTTTGTGCTGCATTTATTCCTGCTTGTTTTTAGCCTGTTTAAATTGTGTTATTCTAAGCCTCTTAGTTTTGGTTTAAGCTCTTGGGCTTTAGGCCTACCACTTAGCTCTCCCTGGCCTCTCTCCCTCAGATTCTGACAAATATGGATGGACAATTTCCTACAGTTTCTCCTCCCAGCCTGGTTGATATGGGCATCCTGAGACACTGTAGCAACTGCCTCATGTACAAGGACAACAGTCTACTATTACCACCTAGGAACGCAATTTGTGAGAGATTCATTTACATTAAGATCTTAGAGTCTATACTGTCTCCCTCACAGTCCAGTATGTCTGGCACTAAGAAAGTTATCAACACAATCACTACACAACACACACCCCACATATGTGGAGGTACTCAACAAAAACATACCAAACAAAGGAGTCCTCGGTGGCAAAAACACACATGAACTCCACAACCCTCCATGCCACATACCACAAATAGTCTACCCATCTGTGTCTCGCAGCCACAAAGGTCTAACCATAAGCTGAACATATTAGTCATAGGAGACCCCATTGTAAGACACACAGATGTGCCTCTCACCAAGCTGGATAAGGTGAAAGTCACGGTTAGTTGTTTGTCAGGTGCCAGAATCCACCATATCACACACACACACTCAACAACAGGTACTGTTATGACTTTGTCATAGTTCATGTTGGGGCGAACAATTTGAGACGTACTTCCCTGGACTATATGAAGAGAGACAGGATTAAGCTCACTGAATATGTGTTCCAGGCAGGCATGTCCCTTGCCTTAAGCAGCATTCTACTGTCACCCAGAATGATACCTCAATACAAACAAGAAATTGATTGACTTTAACAATTGGCTTTGTTTTGGGCGTCATTCCAGGGGGATCCTGTACCTGACAGCCTGGAAAGATATGATTGACAGACCACGATGCTTTGCTAGCAATGACCTGCATCTGTCTTACTTGGGCTTCAGGCGTCTGGCAAAGGCCCTTGCCTCCCCCATAGTGCCTTTTTTAGGAAAAGTCTTGAGGTCAATAAAACCAACATAAAAAATTCAACAAAATGCAAATTAAAGGTCATGCTGCTAAACACTAGGACCCTAAACATGAAACTGCACTCATTGCAAGCATTCTTAACCCTGTTAGATGCTGACATTTGTGCAGTCACATAAAACCTGGTTCAAAGCTGCAGAGAACTCCCCAGCCTTATCTGGTTCCTCATCCTAGCATACCGTCAGACCCCACACTGTGGGCAGCAAAGCCAAAGGAGGTGGAGTTTCAATATATATTAAAGACACATACCTCCAGGCTGGTCAAACAGTATGATGCACAGGAGACACTCCAGGTGCAGTTAACTATTTACAAGACCCCTATTCAAATCTTAATGAGCTACAGGCCACCAAATTTGACTCAAGATTGCCCATTCCACCTGTTTGGACCTCTTCAAATCTATCAAGATTTAGCCCATTACCCTGATCCTTAGATTGGAAAAACTACTCCTGCCAGAATGCAAATGCCCAGAGATTCCTCAAGTTTATCAATGCAAATGCCTTGAAACAGCTAGTTGATACCCCACAAGAGGTGATAATATCTTGGACTTGGTCTTAACCAACATGAGTAACAACTGCAACACCCCTGCAGTATCTTCCACCCTGGTAAGATCCGACCATAAAGTGGTTACTTCCAAAGTCAGCATCCCCCTTGACCCCCCTCTAGCTAGAGTTAAACAAAAAAGTCTCCAAAGCTGATTATAATCTCCTGAGGGATGGTATAAACAGCTTCATAACCCCCTTCCCCTCTGTTGGAACTGGTACCAATGTCCAAAGCTACACCAAAGTACTATATGAGCACTTGTATAGATGAATAGAATCAGGAATACCTTATAGGACAAAATAATCCTGCACAAGGAAGAGTAAACCTGTCTGGTGGACTTCTGCAATAAATAAACTATGTAACAAAAGTAAAAATTGCTCTCCAGGACCAAGAAGGAGCTGCTGCCCAATTGGAAGCAATCTCTTCTTAGCCTAAACAAGCAAGTAAGAGCACTAGTGAAATCTTCTAAAGCCAACTTCAAATTCAAATTGGCCACATCTTCTAGAGACATTCATAAGGCCTTCTTCACATATGTCCCCAATCTCAAAGGAAGCACCCAGATCTGTTCAGAACTGGTGGCCAAGGACACCACATACACAAATGCTGTAGATATAACCAACCTACTGGCTGACAGATTCAGTGAAAACTTCACCCCTCTGCCCCCCCCATCAGAAAACCAGGACATCCCCAGTACATCCCCCCCTCCCCTTATCTCTAGGAAACAGGTCATCACTGCCCTCTTGTAAAAAAAATACAGCCTCCATAGGACCTGATAACATCCCAGGCTGCATCCTACATGAACTCTGGCTTGAACTTGCAGCACCATTAGGCACCATATTCAACCAAAGCCTGAGGTACCGGCTTTGTCCCAGCTGAGTGGAGGACACCCACTATCCATCCCTTTACACAAAGGTGGAGCATCCACCAGTCTGGGAAATTATAGACCCATCAGCCTAACTAGCCTGATCTGTAAGGCCATTGAACAGATTGTCATCGACCTCATTAACAGGGACATTGGCATTCTCCAAACACTCAACCCCACACAGTTTGACTTTGTCAAGGGGAAGTCATGTCTGTTAAAATCTGGTTGACTTCTTTGAGACAGTCACCAAAGCCTTGGACGAGGGGAAGACCATCCACACCTCCTACCTTGACCTGCCCAAAGCCTTTGACACCATTCCTCACTCAGGCATAATAGATAAACTCTCTCAATTAGGCATCAATCCATATGTTATCAGATGGGAAGCAAACTGGCTCACTGATGGAACCCACCTAATCAAAATAGGGAAAGCCACCCCAGGCAGTAGACCAGTAACTAGCAGCGTACCCCAGGGATTGGTCTTGGGCCTCTATTATCCAGGATATACTTCTCTGAGGTGCAGGCCAAAACCAGTGGGCTATGGCTGACCAGATTTGCAGATGACTACAAGATGGGCATGGTCATCAATTTCCCAAATGATGTGGACATCCTCCAAGAGGGTCTCACCCAAATGACTGGTGCCAGAAACATGGCCTCAAGTTGAATGCCAAAAAATGCATCATCTCCTTTTTGAGAGTGATGTCCCCACATATCACATTAATAACAACGTCCTAAGCACGCAATCAGTCGTGAGAGATTTGGGTACCCAGGTTGATAGCAGCCTGACTTTTGACCACCATGTTGCTTCTGTTGTACGGAAGGCTTTCTACATGACCCACCTCATAAGTAAGGGTATCTCATCCAGGGACAAGGAGGTCATAACATCCCTGTATTCTTTCCTTATAAGGCCAATTATTGAGTACAGCACTGCCTTTGGCATGTACACCGCAAAGCACATGCAGCAGCTGGAGAGACCACAGAGGTTCCTCACCAGAAGAATCCAGGGCCTCAAACACCTACCCTACACAGATAAGCTAAAAGCCCTGTCCCTCTACTCAGTTTCGTACAGACTCCTCAGAGGTGACCTCTGTTTGGCAAACAAAGCAATCTCAGACCCTGCCTTGATGGGACTGCTGCATATCCATTATTCAAGTTCCACTCTAGTAACCTGCACACATGACCACAACCTTGTCTGTGACATCAGTAGGACTTGTTGGCAGGACAGATTTGTGTTGCAGAGACTCCCGCATCTGTCGAATAGACTCCCTCTCCATGTCAAGCAGAGTACCTCATTATCCCTTTTCAAGCGCAACCTGGATAACTGAATGGAAAACAGAAAGTACACCCCTGGGATTCCACCTGTGTCCCTGCTGGACAGGGGCTTTGGGTACTGACTTTTCCAAACATGGGCAAAACTCTTGGCTAGGCTTATATAGGCCTCAGGACCAATAGCCTAGTAACTTCCTATGATCCTGTGACCCGTACTGTGTTTTTAAGGTTCATTGGTGTGAAATTCCAAATCCAGGCATGGGTAAAAATCTGTCATGTGTACTAACATATATTTTATAATGTTTATTTTATAGATTTCCTTTTTTCTTTTTTTTTTTTTAATGCCAGTGTTTGCATGGTGGGCGGCTTAGCTCAAACATGGGAAACTGATGCACAGTAAATGTCATGTAATATACTTCTTTGATGACCAGTACATCGGCTACACCTGTAAAACACCTATGTAGCACATCTGCTAAACACGTTGATCCACACAGCATATACTATCTGTAAATCATGGTTCAAGTCCCACCTTTGTCTTTTAAGGATGAAACCGAATAAACACTGCTGACATGGCTAAAACAAATTTAGCTTTACATGTCTTATTTGCGCGACGCATACCATCTCGCAAACCTGGACTAATAGCCCACATGAGAAGCAAACCGAACACCTGCAGACAGCATAGAGATGTTCTCAAATTCAAAAAGAATGCATAGTTGCATTTTTTGCTTTCCATTGCGCAAATCCGCTAAGTGAAGTTGCACAGTGGTTAACAAACCTCCCCAACACCTGCAGGTCTGGAACACCTGCAGAGAGGAAGCAGACAGTAGACAGTTTCAAAACAGATGCATTCTGTTATGTATGTTGAGCACTGTACAAATATGCTAAGCGGAGGTGCACGGTGGTTAACAGACAGAAGTTAGCAATGAGTAGGAAAATGTGCAACTGTTATTTAACTATTCCTGTGACAGCTATAAGTGTAGGGCTGCAATTCAGGTTGTCCTGGGTTCTAATACAGCAAATTCCAAATATTTTTTTACTGTTCCATTTTACTTTATATTAACATTCACGTGAAAAAAAATGATCACACACTCCCAATTTTATTAAGGGTTATGCACTCAGTTTTAATAAACTCGTAGAAATTACTTGTATGTGTGAGGGTATACTGAATAGTATGTTTCTCTAATTATAATTGTGTTCTCTGGCCTTGGATGCTCTTCAGACTTCAATAATAGTCATACACAGAGGGGTGCATAAACCAGGACCTTGCCAGGTCACACACATATGTGGTTAACTGCTCAGTCTGTCATGTGTATAGGTTAATGAGTATGTCTGAGATGCACTTTGTCTGTGACAAGGATGAAAAATCACCACTGTGGAAGAAAATGGTTTGTCCCTAAATGCATAGGTTTGAATCCCACATTGTAAAAAATAATTTTATCATTTTGTAAAACCAGATAAAAAATGTCAGGTCATAAAATTTATGCTCTTAGTACAGTAAATCACTTATCAGTTACAGCAGCAACAACCCTCAAACTAATGCCAACTGTCAGAGTAACCTTCCAGTTTCCAAAACTGCTTTCCTCTTTATTCGGCACTGTTGCTGTCTGCTTAACATCACACAAACACGGTTGCCATCATTGTTTGTGTTTGCTCACTACCAGTAAACACAATAACATGCATTGGGGGGAAATCATTCTTCACTATTGCTGTTCTCCCTGGTTAGACATGTCTGGTGGTAGAAGTGAAGGTGCCCAATTTAGGGCATAGAGGTGGGGTGTTGAGGAGTTCAGAATCTTCATTGGATTCCTTGTAAAGCACCACAGTTGAAGGCTTTTGCAAGGGGTACTATACTAGCTACCGATACCAGTCTGAGGCTTGGAATAGTCTGGCCAAGGCTGTCTCCAGTGTGACTGGCATTCCACTCACTGGAGAACAGTGTAGGCATCACTTTAATGACTTGTAAAGGTTCAAGAGGGATACACTCAACCAGTGGCTGGATGAGTTCAGGACTGGTAACATCCCACAGTTTAAGTATACTGCTAAAGAGAATTTGTTAGATAGAAAGCTGCATGTAGACTGGTATGCATAATGCTCTTCTCTTGATCTCTTCTCTTTATTCCGCAGCTAATGCAGAGATTATGGAGAATAGAGAGGCACATACTGAGTGTATAGAGAGAGACTGAGGGAAGCAAGGGGTATGCATGTAGCACAATAGAAGTATTGTAGATTTTTAAATTATTTTTTTTCTATAAAGTTGTAGCAAAGTAACCATGCATATCCTAGCTGTAAAAACAAGCATACATGCTTCAGTCTGTAGCACAAGTCAGCTGTAACAGTCAAGTCTGAGACTGTAGTCAGGCATTGTGATTTCAAATACAATACCACAAATAAATAGTTAAATCCTTTAAAAATAATTACATAAATCAGTTTCTGTACAAGTGGCAACATTGCCTTGATGTTAACTTAATCTGTATAATCGGACCAAGTATACGTGCAACATACTTTAAGCCATCCTTAATTATAGTTCGTAGTTGTTAAGAAGTATACTTAAATGTAAATGTTCAGATAAAGTACTTTATAACTGTGATGATGCATTGTGTGTCACATATGATGGTACTAACTTTATATGTTTTTTTTTTTATCAAACTCCAACCCTTATCTCTTTTATTTTTCCCTATGTGTTTTCAAAACGTTTCCATGTCATCCATCTTTGACAAATCACAAAATGGTTTACAGCACAGCGAGGTAGGCCAACTGCAGTTTTTCATCCAGCCCTTCCGCTCCACCGGCTCCGGCTCTGATGCCCAGCACATCTGGGATACAACCTAGCAGTACTATCTCTCTGCTGCCGCTGCACTACCTGCACTCTCAGGTAGCACTGGCTCAGCAGCTGGTGCTGTGATACTCTCCGGGATTACTGGCAGATGTGGGGATTGTATCACCTGCACAGTAGTCGTACTATTTTCCATAATATGCATATAGCCATTTTTACTTTCAGTTTATAATAATGGCTAGGATTTCATGTGATGTTGGCCCTTCAGCCTAATAGTGTCCTATGACCCTGTAATCATTTCATAGGTTGGTACTAGACTATCGGTACAAGCCTAGCCATAACAATTCCCCGACTATTTCTTCCTACAATATTTACTTCCCTGGACCCCTTTCTAGCAGGGTGACTGACGTGATCCCGGGGTAAATTTCCTATCTCCCATCCAGTCATCAAGGTTCCTTTTGAAGAGGGCCAAGCTCTGCTTGACATGTATGTGCAGTCTATTCCAGAGTATGGGGAGTCTCTAGGTCAGGAACCTATCCCTCCAACATGTTTTGTTCATTGAGATGACAAGGTTTAGGTCCCTGGAGGGTGTGGCTCGGATAGATTGGGATTTCTTTAAGTGTAGCATGTCCAACAGCTCTGGGTTTGACATGGCCTTGTATGTTAAGCAGAGATTGCCTCTGAGTAGACGATATGCGACAGAGTATAGCTCGAGTGTTTTTAGTCAGTCAGCATAGGGCATCTGCTTTAGGCCTGTGATTCTTTTAGTGAGGTGTTTCTGCGGCCTTTCCAGTTGTTGCACATGTTTTGTGAGGTACATACCAAATGGGCATTGTACTCTATGATGGGTCTAATGAGGGATGAGTACAGTGGGACAATGTCCTTCTTTTTTCCTGGATGAAAGGCCCTTAGTGATGAAGTGTGCCACATAAAAGGATTTCCTGACTGTTGTGGCGATGTGGTTATCGAAGGTGAGACCACTGTCCAACTGTGTTCCTAAGTCTCTTATCACACTTTCGGTGTTTAGTGTACTCCCACCTATGTGGTAATTCATGGGTACTTGGTTTTTCCCAAAGGGGATAACTGTACACTTAGTGGCATTGAGCTTGAGCCTATGGCTCTGGCACCAAGCATCTGTTTCTGTAAGGCCCTTTTGTAGAATATCCACATAATTTGGGGATTCAGTAATGGCTCCCAGTTTGCAGTCATCTGCGAACTTTGTTAGCCAGAGTCCCTTAGTGTTGGCCTGTACTTTAGAGAAGTAGATGCCAAACAAGAGCAGTCCCAGGGCTGAAGCCTGAGCTACTCCACTTGTCTGGAGCTGGATTTGAAGTCAACTACTTTTACAGTGTGGGTTCCATCAGTAAGCCAGTTGGCAACCCATCAAGTGACGTAGGGATTTATGCCCAGCTTAGTAAGTTTATCAGTGATTCCAGAGTGGGGGGTGGTGTTGAAGGCCTTGGTGAGGTCCTGATAGGCTGTGTGGACTGCCTTACCCTCGTCCACGGCTCTGGAGACTAATTCGAAGAAGTCAGTCAGGAGAAACGATCGGCCTTTCACAAACCCAAACTGGGTGGGGTCCAGTGTTTGAAGTTTGCCAGTGTCTTTGTTTATAAGTTCCATGATAATACGTTCCATGGCCTTGCAGATCAGTCTCGTCAGACTGATGGGACAGTAGTTCCCAGGATCCAAGGTGGACCCCCCCTTGTGGAGTGGGATAACTGTAGCTGTGCGCCACTCAGTGGGCACGAAGATTGAGGTGAGGCTATGATTAAACATGACACTTAGGTGAGGTGCCAATTCATTTTGTAGTTCATGTAGTACACAGCCCGGGATGTCGTTTGTTCCCGTGGATGCTGTATTCTTAGCTTTGGAGAGTGCGTTTTTTTACCTGTGTGGCCGTGAGTACTGGAATTTGTCAATCTTTCGGAATTCAGATGGGCCCTTTTGGGAGTGAGGGGGGGGTGAAGTTGGCACGGAATCGATCTTCCAGGATATTGGCAATGTCCTTGGGATCAGTATATTTAATGCCATTCTGTTGTAACTCAGAGCAGATCTAAGCATTGCCATTTAGATATTTGACATAGCTATAGAATGCCTTGTGGTTGTCTTTAGAATCTTTGGCAATTTTATTTTCGTAACTAGCTTTGCAGGATTTTATGACGGATCTCAGCTTCTTACTGAGTCTGGTAAGGGAGTTTTTTGCATCCTGGGGTTTTCCTCTTTTCTGCAACAGTTTCTTCCTTTTGTTGTATAGTTTGTTTATGATGGAACCACTAGATTGGCTTCCTTTTTTTTGGAGGGGAGCGTCTTGATTCCATTTGGGATGGCACGATTCATGCACGAGTGGATGTGCTCATACAGTGCTTTAGTGTAGGATTTGGCAGTCGAACTTTCAGTTCCCATCTGCATGGGTGTCATGAAATTTGTGACTTCTGACTTGAGTAGCAAGAAGATGGCCTGGGAGAAGTTTTTTATGGATGTTTCCTTGCTGGGGGGTGGGGCTGGTGTTTAGCTTATGGTCAGACCACAGGTGTGGAGCATCGATTTCCCGTGTTGGTAATGACCAGGTCCAGGATATTGGAGTCCCTCGTGGGACTATGGATTAGTTGTTCCAATCCAGACACAATATGTCTGTAGTGTGGTACATCAACAAACAAGGCGGAACCAGATCATACCCCTGTGTCGCACGAAGGCATTGTTGATCCTCATTTGCTACTACTGGGCCTCGACAAGTGTGGTTCCTTGGTCCCTCCACCAACCGTAGCCAGGCTTTCTCAATCTCTTTCATAGATATTTTTAGAGATATCATAAATCTTCCACATAAATCTTCCACTGTGATTTATTTGGAAGCTTCTTAACGCTTTTCATAAGGAAAAGGATAGAGTCCTTTTCACCGCTTCCATCCAACTAGTCCTGATTTTCTTGCTGAACTCTTCCATGCAGGTTCATCTCCATCTACTCTTAAGGTTCAATTAGATAGACTGCCTCATGCAGCTGCCACTTGCTACTCCTCACACCCCTTATTTCATATTCCCATTGTTGGATTTTAGCTTCTAGGCATAGAGCTAATTTGGTTCCACTGTTCTCAGGAGTCTGTTCCAGGGCATTGGAATTTATGAATTCCAAGAACCGTTGGGTAAAGGTGTTGCTACACGAGTAGTTTTCCCAGTTAATGGTAGATCAATTCACCCCCCTCTCACCCCCTAAATGGCCCATCTCAGTATCAGAAGATTGCCAAATTCCGGTAATAATGGCCACACAGGTAAAAAATGCACTCTCCAAAGCTAAGAATACAGCATCCATGGGACCAGATGACTTCCTGGGCTGTGTACTACATGAACTACAAAATGAACTGGCACCTCACTTAAGTGTCATCTTTAATCATAGCCCCACCTCAGGCTTCCTGCCCACTGAGTGGCACACAGCTACAGTTATCCCACTCCACAAGGGCGGATCCACCTAGGATCCTGTGAGCTACCCCACATCAGTCTGACGAGCCTGATCTGCAAGGCCATGGAACGTATTATCATGGAACTTATAAACAAAGACATTGGCAGCCTTCAAACACCGGAGCACACTCAGTTTAGGTTTGTGAAGGGCCAATCTTGTGTCCTGAATCTGATTGACTTCTTCGAATCAGTCTCCAGAGCCATGGATGAGGGTAAGGCAGTCCACACAGCCTATCTGGACCTCGTCAAGGCCTTTGTCACCATCCCCAACTCTGGAATCATAGATAGACTTACTAAGCTGGGCATTAATCCCTACTTCACTCGATGGGTTGCCAACTGGCTTACTGATAGAACCCACACTGTAAAAGTAGCCGACTCCAAATCTAGCTCCAGACAAGTGACAAGTGGCGTACCTCAGGGTTCAGTCCTGGGACCGCTTTTGTTTGGCATCTACTTCTCTGAATGTTGTGGGATCTCTGTATGTAAAAAATCAGATGCAAGGAGTAGTTAGACTAAATACTGTACATGATAGGATGTCCAAGCAATTGGATGTTGTGGTCTCCGACTTTTTAAATAGGGGTTACCCAGAGTCTGAAGTCCATGTTGCTAATAGGAGCATATAACAGCAAAGACTAAGCAGAGGGCTTCAGCCCTATTTTGGTAGTGTGAGTCATTATAGAGTTAGAGCAGGACTGCAAGTAAATAAAATGAAGTGTATGCTTACCTATAACAGGAACACTGAAGCAGTAAAAAATATTACTAGGCAACACTAGTCAATTTTAAGGGATGTCCCAGCATTAAGGGAGGGGATCTACCAGCTTTCGGGTACAAAAGGAAGAACACTTTGAAACAGATGTTATGTTATAAGGAGCAACCCAAGGAATTATTTAAGGGAGGAAATGTGAAACAAGGTACAATTAAATGTGGGAATTGTTTGCTGCAAGCATATGTTCACAGAGAAATCCATTACACATCCCATAACATGTAGAGAGTTTGTTTTACATGCATATGGGAATTTCAACACAAGCAATTTAATATATTTAGCTAAGAGTGAAATCTGTGATGCTTTTTATGTGGGTATGACAAACAGGAAATTTAAAGAGCGTATAGCCTGTCATCTCAGTGATATAAGACATAGAGTAGTTAAATGCTCTTAGTAAGCACATTATAGAGAAAGGAGATCAACATAGTTTTAAGTTTATGATTTTAAAAGTAATTTGTAGACCATTGCGGGGTGGGAATATAAAACTTTTAACTGAAAATGAAGAGATGAATTGGATTTTAAGGATGAGAGCGTTTGTACCACCTTGTCTTAATGATAGTTTTACTTTAAAGCCTTGTTTAAATATGCTGCATCAGAAGGTGTAATTAGAGTCATGTGACTTTTAAAATTGTATTTAAGTTATGTTGTTTAATTGATAGTATTTATTTCGCCTGAAGAAGCCGTGAAGGTGAAAGTATTTACTTGCAGACTTGAACTTGGATTAAACATTTGTTGTTTTAGAGTGTTTCCAGTTTTCTTTTTCTTTTTGGATTTGATTTTGTGACTGAGAACTGGTTAACTGCCTCACAGCTGTTTTTTGGATGCGTTTATAAGTTGTTTAGATGTTTAAGATGTGAAGAAGTGTTTGTGACAAAAAGATTTAATAACCTCACTGTATTTACTTTTTTTAAACAAAAACATTTTTATTGGACTATCACTTATGACACAGGCAAGCATACATTTGCATAAGTGAAAATAAACCATATTTTCATTTACAAACATTATACATTGTGATCTTCTATATAGTCACTGTCAATTGACATAGCTCATTCAGTTCCTGTCTTCCCTTAACCCTCATTCCTCCTCCAAAAACTTATTCTGCATGTATTGTTCCCTCAGTTCCCATTTTTTGTATGTAATTTGCTCCTACACTTTTCTAAAGATCCGACTTTCAGTTCTTTTCTTTCCTTTACTATATTCACTACTTCTAGCACAGTTATATTAGCCTTTGATTTTAATTTTCTAGCATTTTTTTTTCACAACCACCAGTATTAAACTCAGCAAGACATTATTTAATATGTCTGGGCAGTTCAGATTCTGTACCACAGCTAAAAAAATCATTTACTTGGTTATACTAATTTGCTCATCCAGTATTTCTGACAGAGAAGTGTGCAGTCCATTTTTAAAATCTGCCAACTCATTACACTCTCAAAATGTATGTTCCCAATTACCTCTTTCTTCCCCATCACTCCTTCAACATTTCCACTCTACCCAAGGAAGAATTCTTTGGAGTCTTCACTGTATTTACTTTTGTCTCTTATTTATTTATGTACCCTGTGATTAAGATGAAAAAGAACTCAGATGTTCAGAACTCTTTTCATGATCTTTATTAAATCTACTTAGCTCTGTAATTGTAGTGATTATATTTGGTGTTCAGCATGTGTAGAAGGGGGTACCTTCATGATAATCTGGTGAGGGGGTAGTTAGGTGCATGTGAAACAACTTCTGCTGTATATCTGTAGCCTTTGGATGAAGTCATTCCAACATGCTAGTGAGGAGTGCTACGTAAATACCAACTTCTTTTCATTAGTATCCACCAACATGTGTTTAACATTCATAGTAATGTACTGGTTTTGTGGTTCATTAGGAGAACGACAGATATTCATTCTCAAGATTTTTTGTGTCGTTATTTTTTTAGCTGGAGTCGTCTTTGAATAAATGCTTTGATGGAGAAAAATGTGAAGTAGAGCTAACTAAAAATGCTCAGGGACTAGGAATTACCATTGCTGGATACATTGGTGACAAAAATTCAGGTAATATATGATGTCTTCAGATTTGACAGAAAATATGAGTGATTGTTTTTGTGAATGAAGTGAATTTTGTTATAGTTGTCACACACTAGCATAGAATGCATATTCATAAAATGCAAGGTGTGGAATCCATCTACATCTTGTGATTATTGGTCAGCAGTAAGGTTTTCAGATAGTTCACCTGTTTTTATTGACAGTCTGCAGGTGAAAGTTGTTCCAAAATACAGACATTCACATTTGCCTTGGGTGCTTACTCCTGCCTCATCTTGGCTGGTTGTTCCTCCAGCAGTTTGGCCAGCTGCATCCATCTCCACCACAGAACTAGTGCATTTTAATAAAAGATTTTTCACCTCTGCTGTTCAGAAAATGACTGTTTTCTGCCTTTAGTTCCCAGCAGTATTTGGTATTGCTTATATACAGACATTCCGAATGTAACTTTACATAGCTATGGCCCTGTAAATTGTAGTACTGCAGCCCTTAGTCTTGAGCATTGAAAGTTGGATTGTCTAATTACTGTTCACTGTAGTCCCAGAGGTTCATGTATGGAACAGCATGAGCTGTTGTGTCAGTCCATTTGTAATTAGCTGATTCTGTGATACAGCTGCAGAAAATGAGGTGCTGTTTTTTCATTATACATGCTCTTCAGAATTTCATTAGGAAGATTATGTATGGCCTCCAGACCATCATTAGGTAAAAGGCAGGCCAGATTAAAGTATTTTTTTTTTTGAGGAGAAATTGCTTGCCTAGCTCTGGAGGTGCTGCTGTTTATTTTCCATTGCTTATTTAAGTAATTTTTTAAAATTGTGCACCCACTGACTTTTGGATACTTGTCCATTTACATTTGTTTCAACTTTAAATTTGACATGTCAGGATTTGGTGGAAGAAAATCCTGTGTAAAGCACAGACTGGTAATGCTGTTGTGAAATGTTATTCCATCTCTAACTTCTGGTGAAGAATCGTCGTCTGGGTCTTCAAATTCATGAGCAAGATGAATTGGGGACCCTCCTTAATGAACCAGCATTAGTTTTAGCACTTTTTCCCACATATCCCTCAGTGCTGGAGAGTTTATGACCCACACTGACACATAATATAGAGTCCTGCACTGAATCTGTAACTGCTTACATAGAATTACAGTAAACTGCTAACCAGAACTCAAGCAACCGGCACTCTCAAGCAACTGGTAAAAAAATTGAAGAAGTATAGTACAACTTTCATGTGTTACACTTTCTGTCCCCCCTGCAGAAACATACCCTACGTTTTTAGACTTTTAGAATTTTAAAAAGGAACATAGGCATAAATTCCCTCTCTCCCCAACCTGAGAACAAGTCAAACCAAACAAATAGTTTAGGGTCCAGTATTAGTCAGACCTATTTTTAATCTCAAGCAACCAGAAACTACAGTTAAATGGCATCTACCAATCCCCATGGGTGCTGGTTAACTGAGAGTTTACTGTATATCATCTGGATACACTGTAAAATGAGGGACTGGCTAGCTGCTGAGCCAAGCAGTTCTTTTCAGGCACTTTTACAGTTTGGCTTTTGAGCTTGGCGCATTTTGATGAAAGGTTTTGATTCCATTGCCCAGAAGGAAGTTTTCCAAGTGTCCTAGTGACTTCAGATTACTATTCTAGATTAGTACCAGTGTTGTCTGTAATGCCTTGGAGAACAACTTGACATAAAAGCTGTTATGAATGCACACAGTTTAAGTCCAGCACCTGCAGACGTCAGAATGACAAACTCCATGCTGACCTCTGTGCTAGGAGGGTGGTGGCAGTTGAACTTTTTTTTTTTAACACCTTTATTAAATTATCACTTAAGATACAGACAAACATGCATTAATGGAAAAGAAAGCAAACCAAATTAACAGTTTTTCCATTTACATATATTTTACATCACATATCTTCTCATTTATCATTAATCCAACATTACATATATTGCTGAATTCCGGTCTTCCCTTAAACCTCACTCCTCCTCCTGAACATTATTCTGCATCTACCATTAGCACTGTTTCCATTTATTTATATGCAATTTGCTCCTTTGCTTTTCTAAAGATCCCTTTTCCATTTTATCTGTTTCAGCATTTGCTTACCCAATATCTCTGATAAAGTACACAAAGTACTCTTTAGCAGAATTTTAAAGTCTGCCAGCTCATTTCACTCCCAAAACATATGTTCCCAGTTACCTATTTCTTTCCCATCAAACTTCCAACATTTGATATCTGCCTGTGGAAAAATTATTTGAAGTCTGCTTGGGCTATAAAAATACCTATGTAAACACTTCCAAGCAAAGATCCTAAACCTTCTGGACTTTGTTGCATACTCAGGAGCCGCACATATGTCTTCCCATTGTTTCTCTTGTAAATTGCTTTTCCATTCTGTCTTCCCAGTGTTTTCTTACCTTCAGTAATTGATTCTTATAGTTATCATGCAGTATTTTATGTGTCATACTAATTATCCTTTTTTTAAGAGCAGCTTCTGTTGTGCATTCAACTAAAAGCTCTACTAAAGCATGTGTTTCACTTAAACTTGCCCTATCCATTTCTCTCTGCCTGTACTCTGATATCATTCCCTGGTACGGACGTTAGTCTGTAGCCCAAACATCTTTTCCTCATCCCATTCTATTACCTTTCCCTCTCTAGTTATCTGTTCCCAATACCTTTGCTCCTTTGCCAGTTTTCTCCATTAAATTCCAGCCCCCTTTTGCCTATTTTCTGTACCCCTTCTTGCAATCATCCCTATTGGCAAAATCTTCTTTCTCCATTCTAGTGTTGGCTTACTTCTTAAAATACTTTGTGCTAATTTATGAATAATAAAATTCTGTATGGTTTTAATTATTCTTCATAAGGATCTGCATCCCAAATCCCATTCGATCATTATTTATTGACCCCCTCCCCACACTTCATCACCCCTTTTCATTTGAAATTATAACCTTCTGCTTCTGTTATGTATATGAACCTTAACTTTTTATCTCTGAAATATACCTTCAAATCAGGTAATCCTAAACCACCTTGTTCTGTTGGAAGGATCAACTTATCCCACTTAATGTTTGCTGTCTTCCCCTCCCAGATAAATTCTTCAACTCTTTATTTATTATTGTCTGCAAACTTCTTTGTTTGATAAAAATGTGCCTGGCCCATATGTAAAACTAAAGTGGCTTAAAACATTTTCACTGCTTGTATCTTACTATCAATAACCATAAACAAGAGCTTCCAGTTTCTCACTTTTTCTGTTATCTTTGTAGTCTTTTGCCACATATCCTTAGCTGCTATAACGGAAGTCTTTTTATCCATCCTCCTAAACACTTTATTTTATCATATCCCCATAAATATAGGTGGTGTTTAACAAATTTGTGTGTGGGTGCATAATTTACGACTGTAGCCTTTGTTTTATCTTCATTAGTTTTATATCCCAAAAAGAAAACTGTATTAGTATGTTTCTCAACACTGAGATACCCTTTTCTGGAACTATCTGTTACAAAATAATATCATGTTTAATTAAAGCCAAGTTTTCTTAATTACCAAGCCAGTTATAGCCTTTCATTTCTGAGTCCCTTATTTTCTTTGCCAATGGCTCTAAGTACATATGAAGCAAATAACAAAGGGGAAAGAGGGATACCTCTGTTTCGTTCCTCGGTGCAAACAACCTAATAGACAGGAACCCTCCTACTTTAATTCTTGCCTCCAGTCTTTCATATATCCACATCATAAACCTTATTACTGGATCAGGAAATGGACACGCTTCCATTACTGTACTCATAAAATTCCCACTTAGTCCATCAAATGCTTTCTCTGCATCAAGACCCATGAATAACAGCAGTATTTTCTTATATTCTGTTTCCCTCTGGATCATCAATGTCAATGAATCAGACGATTTACTTCTGGCTCCTGAATTATTTCTGCATAATGGCTATGATGGCAATAAAATAGATTTGATTTGTCTACTTATGGAGACCATCATCGAAAATAATGTGTTTATTTTCGATGGGAGTTATTGTATCCAAACCTCAGGCTTAGCTATGGGCACATCTTGTGCCAATAGCTGCGCCAACATGGTGTTGGCATATTGGGAGGACATGTTCGTCCTCCAAGGACATGAATTTCTTAGCTTGATCAGCTTTTATAATCACTTTGTAGATGATGTTTATTTGTTATGGAGTGGAAATGAAATAGACCTCGTTAGATTTATAGAGTACTTACATGGGACTACAAATTTTCTGAAGTTTTCTTTTAAGTATTCTAGATCTACTGTGGACTTCCTGGATGTCACAGTGGACAGAGATATTGATGGGATTTTTAGCACACGTCTATTTAGGAAAGAATGCTATAGGAATTCATTTCTCCATCGAACTAGCATGCACCCACCCCACATTTTTCATAATATAGTGAAAGGGCAAGGGATTTGAGTATCCCGCCTTAATAATCATGATCAAAGATTTGAAGAAGAGATTGTAAGTTTAGGGAGACAGTTTAGTAGGAGAGGTTATAGAAAGAGAGAAATTGAGTTGGGCATGCATGCTGGGGCTGAGTTGAGGGGGAGTAGAGCAAAAACATATTTTGGTGCAGCTACTGATAATTCAGGAGCCAAAAGTAAACTGTCGGATTCATTGAGTGTCACATTACAATTCAATAGTGATACCTGCATTCTGTTTAAGTTCTAACTTCTCTATTTTTTCTCTCTTTTTCTTAAAACATCATAGTCCACTCTATCCTACTAAACCCCTGTCCCCTCTACTTACCTTCTGCATTCAACACTCCACTGATAGGTTCTCGCTCTTATCCTGCCTTCCTTGGCTGTACCCGCTCTGTTCGCCCTGCGGGCTCACTCCGCTCCCCTACCCTGCCCCCATTTTCCACCTGCCCCCAGCACCTCTACATTTATTCCTTCACAACCACACCCATTACCCTACCTGACCAATTACTCTCCATTACTTTGGCAACACCCACTCCCATATCCCGCCCATATCGACCATCACTCAACTGACTTAGAATACCCTACCTAGCCTATTAGTCTCCATTACTTTGTAAACACCCACTCCCTATCCCACCCCATATCAACCATCACTCAACTCTCCACTCCCTTACTAATATTAGAGACTCACCTACCCCTCTGTACATACAAGACTCTTGCACCTATAAATAACTCAGCAACAACATACCAACTCTTAACAGCTCTATTTCATCATGCTTTCAAAACCCTCATGCATCTCCATTCTACTACTACTTCTCCTCAACATATCCTATGTTTATTACCTCACCCAGCCTGTTAATACCAAACACTCACAATCCTTTCATGTAACCAACCATCTTACCTCACCTCCTTTGTACTCACCACCCCAATATCTCCCCACCTATATCCTATAAAAAAAATCTACTCTTTCCATACAAACTTATTACCCCTCATAAACTTTCTACTCCCTTAGTAACTAACAAATCCTTCATAATCATAATTAAGCCCAATCTATATTCTAAACTGTCCAATTACCTATCCAACCTAATCCTGTATCTAATTACCATTCTATTATCAGGAGATATTCATCCTAACCCTGGCCCCCCACCTCATCCACTTTAGACAAGTCCATACTACCTACCTCTTTAAACTCCCAAAGTATAGTTAACAAAACCCCAAACCTCCATGCCTGGCTTATACATAATAAACCTGACATCCTATCCATCTCTGAAACTTGGTTACAACCCCACATAAAAGACTCTGAAATAACACCACCCAACTTTTCTATCATTAGAAAGGACAGATTCCACAAAAAAGTGGGAGGAGTAGCTCTCCTATACTCATCCTCCTTGTCAGTTACTCCCTATAACAAACCTACTCCCCACTTCAATAATGCTGAATTACTCCTAGCACTACTTCAAGTTAACAAACACAAGCACATATGTAAAGCCTCCCTCTACATCCCCCCTGGTGACAATATTTATACACTTGAGAACATCCTCTCATGGCTCTCCACCAACATTAGCAATGAAACAATAGTCTTAGGAGACATGAATATCAGTTGGTCCTCCATTCAGTCTCCCACAAACCCACTTAACATCAACCTCTATAATTTTTCACAGCTAATCAACTCCATAACCCGCCCCTCAAAAAACCTCTCTAGTGGTAGCATTCTAGAATGTATCTCATCCCCATTATTTCTGACAGTGGTATACTTCCCGATCCCCTTAGTGACCACTTACCCACCTTCACACACCGACTCCTTTTACCCTTACATCATATACACAATTATATTACTGTTCACAAACAAAAAAACTTTAACCCAATTACCTTTTCTAACTCCCTAATAAATTGGAACATTCTAAAAACACTATCTCTAGATAATGCTGTTGCCCACTTCAACTCAACCTTCCTAAACCTCCTAGACTACCATGCTCCCTTAAGGACAAAAAGAATAAAAATCAAAACTACCTCTTGGCTAACCAAAAACACACTAGCAACCATGCTACACAGAGATGAAGTTTGGGCAAATTATCAGAAAAATAGGACTCCCCCATCTATAATGAATAGAAAACACTTAGAAATAAAGTCAAAAAGCTCATCGTCACTGATAGACAAAATTACTTCTCCATACTCCAAGACAACAATAAAACAAACCCTCAGAAATTCTGGAAAGGAATCTCCACCCTCCTAAATCCCAGCAAAACAGACAACCCCAGCCCAGACCCCAATGCTCCCGACATAGATTTGGCTACACAATTTAATTCTTTTTTCATTGATTCTATTTCCAAACTAACCTCATCATTCTCTAACATCACCACACTCTCCACTTCACCACCATCCTCCTCTACTAACACTCTACCCTCCACTTCTAGTTCACCCCCATCCTCCTCTACTAACACTCTACCCTCCACTTCTACTTCTATTCTCATTTCTTCTCCATCATCATCACCCTCAAATACCCCCTCTTCCCATCCCCCACCTTTCGCATTAAAACCTATACCCACAGCTACCATAAAACAACTCCTTCAGAAACTGAAGCCATGCTCTAATGCTCCAGATAACATTCCTTCACACTTTGTAAGCAGCAAAACTGTAAGGATACACCACGAGAGAATTGAATGATTCTTAAAATCTTTATTCAAACAAATACAGAATGGATAAAGCTCACATGCTATGCGCATACAATCTTTTATAGTTTATATTCACCAATCAATCTCATGTTCTAAGATGTGTCTTAAAAGCAGCGCGTTTGTTACTATATATTATAAAGCACAATATTCATGTCAAGCGCTCACTTTTATAGATATTTCTAAAACTTGTGCGTGATAGCTATATAAATTATAACATTCATAAATCAATTCATGTCATCCATTTAATTTAAATGTATTTGTCATATATTATATATATGGCTATAGTGACTTTTCATTTCATTTCATTCATCTAATATTCTATCTTAAATCTAAATGACTGATACTTTTTACATTTTTACATTTTGAAGACATTAAACATCAAATGTGAATCTTATAAAAATTTTTAATGCAATTTAGTGTTTTTTTGTATTTTCATCAACATCTATCAAAAAAATAATAAAATTTAACATACATAAATTCTATCTCCCTATCTATACTACTACACGCCTGTACACATAGCCACATAATGCTATCTAGATATATATGATTGATTTTATATATTATGTATGTAGGATATAGATATAATATCAATATATATATAAAAATGTGTTATACATTATCCTTATAAAATTACTGTAAACATATAAAAAATTTTTCTGGCGTATAGTATAATCTTCGTGTGGTGTATCCTACAGTTTTTGCTACATTTTTTTGTTGATTTTTTTGCTGAAGGATACTTTGGGAGTCAACGATATTTTTTGATATATTCCTTCACACTTTCTTAGCATAGCTGCCGAAGCCATTGCCTACCCCATTAGCATTCTAATCAACCGCTCTATCCAAGAAAGCATAGTTCCCCAAATTTGGAAAAAGGCTTTTATCATACCCTTACATAAAGGCGGCAGTAATAACAATGTTACTAATTTCCATCCCATCACTATCCTGTCTCCCATCTCTAAACTCCTAGAAAAGTGTATCCAACTACAACTCCTACCACATCTCATAGACAATCACCTACTAACTCCCACACAACATGGATTTAGACCAGGTCACAGCACTATGACAGCCCTCCTCACCTTCCTGGAAACTGTAAATAAAGCCTGGGACTCTGGTTAAATTGTTTCTACCCTACTACTTGACCTCTCTAAGGCCTTTGACACGATCTCTCACAACCTACTTCTAACTAAACTCTTTAAGCTTAACCTATCACCTTCCTCTCTGAATTGGTTTTCCAGCTACTTATCCAATAGATATCAAGCAGTAAAATGGAAAAAGGCCACCTCCTCATTCCTAAATACCCCAGCTGGAGTTCCCCAAGGTTCCATACTGGCTCCCCTCCTCTTTAATATATTTATAAACGACTTCCGCAATTCTATCCCTTTCTCAAATATCATCCAATATGCAGATGATTCAACTATTATCTGTTCTTCCACATCCATCCTGACACTCCTAAAGCTTATACAGGATGCATTCTCAACCACTGAACAATGGATGAAAAAAAATCACCTAGCACTAAATGCCTCTAAAACCAAATTAATGGTATTTACTCCATCTAAAGTCACCTCTTTCAATACAAACACATTCTCTATCACTAGCCATAACAACACCTCTCTGGAACTGGTGTCAGAAGCCAAATTACTAGGGGTCCAGATTGACAGTCAGCTTAAATTCAATTCCCACCTCCAACTAAATATCAAAAAAACCCATCAAAAAGTAGGCATGCTGTACCGACAAAATCACTGTCTTACACCCTTCACTAAAATCACTCTCTCTCTACCTCATTTCTTATCCCCCTTCTCTTCTCTGTGGAGCTCCACTCCTAACCAATCTACAATCTTCCCTTAAAACACAACTTTCCGCTTGCTACAACAAAATCGCCAAGTTCGCTACCAGCCACAAGTCCTCCACCCACCACTGTTCTTCTCTCCACAAACTAAAATGGCTAGAACTACCCAATCATCTCACCTATATACAACTTACTCTTGCACACAAGCTCATTTTTCAACCCCTCCCTCTGTCCCTCCCTTTCCTTTGCCTTTAAAATGCACCTACTTGACAGAGTACTAAGGTCTAACAACCAAAACCTAATAGAATTGTACAAGCCAACTCATCCCCCAGGTAAAAATCTCCTATCCTATGGTCTAGCAAGTCTCTGGAACCCTCTTCCACCATCCATTCGTACCACCTCTAACCACTTTATATTCAAAAAATCTCTTCATTCACATCTAATATCCCAGTGGGAATGCTCCTGCTCCCACCCCACATAACTTACACTGTCATTTTCCTTTTTCTCTTCACTCCCCCTCTTTGTACTGGCAATTTCCTTTTACTTTCTCTCCTAACTCATACATCCTTCCCTAGTACTTTCTAAGCTATTTATAAAGAATGCATTAGAATGTACCTCTTAGTGCAAGCTTCCTAATATGTAATGGCTTCTCAGTATTTATACTGTAATGTCCCTTTTTACTAGTCTGTATAATCTGTAATGTTCTTCACTAGTCTGTATTATTTGTAATGTTTACTCTAGTCAGTAACATTTGTAAAAATTGTAATCTAAAACTTTTTGTAACCTTGCTTGTTTTTGGAGCTTTTCTCCCCGGGACTCCATTGAAAACAGGTTCATCTTGGCCCAATGGACTATCCTGGTAAACCAACTGCAAATAAATAAATACTAAGGCAATAACTGAGATTTTCAAGAAACATTGGCCTATACTTCTTACTGATGACAAGAATTAAAGGAATCGTTGGGGAAAGACCTAAGTTTAGGTATAAAAATAAGAGGAATTTGAAGCAGATGTTATGTTACCCAGGTAAGAATAGACATATAGCTAGGGGTCCCAATGTTTGGGGCACTGTCTCCTGTGGTAATTGTAATTTCTGTGACTACATTGAGACTGATAATAGTTTTGTCAGCCCCGATGATGGATGTTGGTTTTGTTTTTGAGTATGTGCTGACTGCAACACCAAGGATGTGGTCTATTTAGCACACTGCGTTTTGTGTTCCTCATTTTATGTAGGGAAGTATAATTGTAGGCTTAAGGATAGAGTAACGGAGCATACCTATTCTATTAGAATTAAGTATGAGAATAACGCATTGGCCAAGCACGTCATGTCAGAAGGTGAACATCATACATTTAAGTTTCGAGTTATAGATAAGGTACACGAGTCTCTAAGGATAGGAGGCATTCATAATCACACTGAAAGGGTGGAGTCAGCATGGATCCTTTAGATGCAATCTTACAAGGGGAAAGGCTTAAATGGTCAGGTTCCATTGAAACCTGTTCTTAAAGCAAGGAGATTGTTTAGATGAAGTTTTTTATATACTTTGACATTATTCATTTATGTGTATGTTTTTTATATGTATTTATGTAAGTCTATTTTATTATAGTTAGAAGTTGTATAACTTATAATATATGGGTCTATATTAGCAAAACGAAAAACCCTATACGCGAATACCAAAACATTGACCCCTATACCGTGAACTGCGAAAATCCCGAACGCACTAAACCACGAAAAAAAATATCGAACTGTCATCGTCGGCCAACCCCACCACCTGCTACATACTTCCTACCCAAACAAAATAAATAAATCACATACATACACTAACCAAACCCTACTTCTAACCTAAACTAAAGCACCAAATCCCTACCTCCAACACTACACTAAACCCCACAAACACAACTATCTATGCACTCTCCTTAACCCCTCCCTAACACTAAGGTCCATAACTACCGCACACATCCCCTACAGATATACACCTAAACAAAAGAAAAGCACCAAAAACCTGCCTCCACACTACACTAAACCCCACAAACATAACTATCTATGCACTCTCCCTAATGTCCATAACTACCGCACACACCCCCTACAGACATATACCTAAACAAAATAAATAATACACATACATACACTTAAAAAAAACCCTACACCTAACAATACACTAACTCTTATATACAGTACCTATCTATGCACTTACCTTAACCCAAATCCTAACACTAAAGTCCTATCTCTCGCACACTTACCTTACGGAGCTGTACCGCAGACGGGCCAACCAAAACAAATCGAAATTTCGAAATTCGCGGTTTTGACTGTTCGGGGTTTAGATACTTCACGCAATACGGTTCACCGTCTTCATATTCGCCTAAAGGGATTTTCGATCACGTACTAGGAACCCGTAATATATAACATAGTACTGTGCTTCTATGTGTTTGAGAGGCGTGGCATGAGGCATGTATTTGATTGGTTAGATAGTAGTATATAAGAAGTGGTCTTTTTTCTTTTTCACATCTGATGAAGCGGTGTTGGAGTATAACTGTGAAAGCGCTTATTCCGTTTGAATAAATACATTTATTTTTATTGGTCTACATTTCAGTTCGTATTTTTAGTTTGTGGTGTTAGTCATGCGTTCCAGATACCGTTTTTCTTACATTGGACTTGTTTTTTGCTCTGTATCTGGATTTATTCCTTTCCCAGTGGCTTGTTTGTTTGTAATTTATAATCATGATTTAAAAGAAAACTGCTTGGAGTGAACATTTTATTTTAGTTCTATCTTTGTTTTCTGAGCTATGTTAACACCTCAAAATCAATCTGAGTGCTTCTTATAGATTTTTTAATATGTTTTTCTACAAATGCTGCCAATGTGGCTTAACATGTCAACATGATCTTGTTTTTTTTTTTTCAACTCTTTCACTGAATACATTTCAAGTCTGCTTTATATGAGTCATGCTTAGACATAAGTAGTGGTATAATCGATGAATGAAGAGAACACTGACAGGTAAACGCTCCTTCTCCAAAAAAAAATAATAAATGTACCAGTCAATGGAAAGGAGCGAAGCTGGACAAAGTACTAGGAGTTGTTTAAAGTCGATCCAAATGCATCCGAATATATCCAAATACATCCATATGAAACCACAAGGTTCTGTGATGTATATAAAGCTTTATTTCAACAGACAAGCGCTTTCGCTACGTATAGCTTCTTCAGGTCACTTTAATAATACAAGAATCAAATTGCACAATATATAGGCATGTCAATTAATCAATTACAACATTAATTACACATTTAAAAGAGAAATCTGAAAACAGAGATGTAAAAAATGGCAATGCATAAAAATGTATCTCAGATTAAAACCACACATATAAATATAAGAATATAAAACATATGAATATAAAAAATATATATAAATAAAGTGCATATGTATGTAAGTATAAAAGTAAATAAAGTATATATATGTAGTGTAAATATATAAATATGTGTGATCAAATATATATATAAAAAATATATATATAAAAAATATGTAAAAAGCTATATATATGCCGAAAAAAAGAATTAATCACTTAAACCTGTCCACTATCATATATTAACTGTCATACATCTAAAGGCTGAAATAAATATGCCTACAGTATCAGTGTTAAATCACATATATATACATGTTTTCACTTGATATTTCTCCGTCTCCTTAACCTAGGTTTAATAGATGCTCTCTCATTCAGGCCTGACCCATTATCAGCCCTCAGTCGGATAATCCAGTCACTCTCCTTGCTTTCAGTGTGGTTCCTTATATCACCTCCTCTCTTATTCGGGGTTAGAACCTCTAAAACCCTAAACAGTCACTCTCCTTGCTTTCAGTGTGGTTCCTTATATCACCTCCTCTCTTATTCAGGGTTAGAACCTCTAAAACCCTAAACAGTTCCTGTTTAGGGTTTTAGAGGTTCTAACCCCGAATAAGAGAGGAGGTGATATAAGGAACCACACTGAAAGCAAGGAGAGTGACTGGATTATCCGAATGAGGGCTGATAATGGGTCAGGCCTGAATGAGAGAGCATCTATTAAACCTAGGTTAAGGAGACTGAGAAATGTCAAGTGAAAACATGTATATATATGTGATTTAACACTGATACTGTAGGCATATTTATTTCAGCCTTTAGATGTATGACAGTTAATATATGATAGTGGACAGGTTTAAGTGATTAATTATTTTTTTCGGCATATATATAGCTTTTAAATATTTTTTATATATATATTTTTTATATATATATTTGATCACACATATTTATATGTTTACACTACATATATATACTTTATTTACTTTTATACTTATATACATATGCACTTTATTTATATATATTTTTTATATTCATATGTTTTATATTCTTATATTTATATGTGTGGTTTTAATCTGAGATACATTTTTATGCATTGCCATTTTTTATGCATTGCCATTTTTTACATCTCTGTTTTCAGATTTCTCTTTTAAATGTGTAATTAATGTTGTAATTGATTAATTGACATGCCTATATATTGTGCAATTTGATTCTTGTATTAAAGTGACCTGAAGAAGCTATACGTAGCGAAAGCGCTTGTCTGTTGAAATAAAGCTTTATATACATCACAGAACCTTGTGCTTTCATATGGATGTATTTGGATGTATTCGGATGCATTTGGATTGACTTTAAACAACTCCTAGTACTTTGTCCAGCTTCGCTTCTTTCCATTGACTAGTACATAAGTAGTGGTATATTCTAACCCATTGACATATAATGGGATTACTGTCAGTCACTGTCATCTTATAAACTTTCTTTAACATGACTGCTTTTGTTTTCCTGGGATGACCCTCATTTATGGTTGTCTCAGTGTGCATTTTGCACTATATAAAGGAGTTATACAGCTGCAGCCAATAAAGTAACTAAATTATAAGCCTTTGTTTAAAGTATCCTTTTGTAGTTCAAGATTAATTGATAGTCCCTATTCCCACACTGTTTCTGAGACACTGCACTTAGAGATCCTTGGAGCTTCATGTGTGCCAGCCGCTACTAGAAATGAAGGGATTTGAGAATAATTCTGTTCCTTAATACCTTCAGTGGAAATATTTATTTTTTTATTTATTCATTCATTCATTTACTTTAACCTAAATATTGTAGAAAATGCTTTTTTATTTGTATTATAAATAATGCCTTGTTCTTTTTTCCCATTTCTAAGTAAGTCTACAACAAAATATAACCCATTAATTAACCAACCAACCAATCAGTGATGCAAACAATGTAGCTTCAAAAATGGTTTTAAAGAGCAAGAATTATTTAATCATTGTTTTACACAAGAAACCTCTTTCTTAAATTATCATTTATGACATAGGCAGTCGTGCATTTATATAAATGAAAATCATATGGACATAATCTTAGTTGCAAGCATTGTACATTACAAACCATATTGACATAATTTAGTTGCAAATATTATACATCATTTATAATATACCCAGTCATTGTCAATCAGACATTACATAGCTCATTCAAATCCTGCCTTCTTGTAATCCTCATTCCTTCCCTGTATGTATTGTTCCCGCAGTTCCCATTTTGTATATAATTTTCTCCTACCCCTTTCTAAAGATCCCAATTCCAGTTGTTTTATGTTTGTTACTATATTCATTACTTCTAGTACAGTTGGTTTAGGGTTTGATTTCCATTTGCTAGTTATTGGTTTTTGGCAGCCACCATAATTAGACTCAGCAAGGCCTTACTATGTCTAGGCAATTTCGATTCTATATCATAGGTCAGGAAAAATTATTTCCCTAGATAAACCAGTTTGCTCACCCAAGTATCTCTGATAAGAGTAGTCTGCAGGGAACCTTTAAAGTCTGCCAAGTCATTACACTCCCAGAAAAATATGTTCCTAATTACGTCTTTCTTCACCGTCATACCTCCAACATTTGCTGTCTACCTGAGGAAAAATTCCTGGAGTCTACTTGGGGTATAAAAATACCTATGCAAGCATTTTCAAGCAGAAATCCTAAATCTCTTAGATTTTGTTTCATATTTGGGAGACATACATATATCCCCCATTGTTTCGTTGCGAATTGCTTATCCATTCTCTCTCCCTAACCCTTTCTAACCTCCCCTGATTGATTCTTATAGTTATCATGGAATATTTTATAAGCTGTGCTAATTATTCCTTTAACAGCAGCTTCTGTTCTAGATTCTACTAAAAACTCTACCAGTGCTGGTCTTTTGTTTAGAACACCCCTATTTCTTTGTCTTTGCCTATACTCTGATTACAATCCCTGATAGGGAAGGCAATCTCTAACCTGCAGTCCAAATAAATTATTGACGTCTTCCCTTTCTATTACATTTCCCTTTCTAGTTATTTGCTCCCAATATATTGGTTCTTTTGCCAGTATTCTCTAATAAATTCAAGCCCCCTCTTGCCTACCATCTGTATGATTTTTGTTGTTCTCCTTAAGAGTCTGCATCCAAAATCCCAATCTTTCCTTTTTTTCTTGAGCTTCCTCCCTGTGTCAGCATCATTCCTTTCAAATTTGAACTATAGTTTTCTGCTTATGCTGTGTGTAAGAACCTTATCTGCGTTGCTGTAAAATACCCCCTCAAATTAGGTAATCGTAGTCCACCTTGTTCTGTTGGTAGAATTAGCTTCTGATGACATCAAAATCAACCGTTTTTTTTTTCAAAGCATCATAATAAACCTTGAGGTTTTACTAAGTCATAAAGTTAGTTACATAACTGTCTGTAATGACAACACTTTGTTCACTACTATTTAATCCTATCTTAAGTACGTAAGCTTATAACATTATTAAAAGCAAATTCTGTTTCTTCAGATTTATACCCTCATGCTAAAAAATCATTGCACATAATGGATGCCTCATGAAAAAAGACCTCATCATCCATAGTAAGTCTGGACAGATAGCATAACTGTCCATTAATACATTCCTAAAAGCATAATTGAGGTGCACAGTAGTCTGATGAAGGTAACTGTTTTTCTTGACTTCCTTCCTCCATTGATTTTGAGCAACTCAGGAGTATCCTTTTAAATATTAGTATCTAAAAAATTGATATCTTCTGAAGACAAAGCTTCACATTTAAGAAATGTAGTGTTGTTGAGGTAGGAAATAAAAACCTCTAATTCATCCAGCGTCAACCCCCATATCAGAAAAATATTATCCACAAAACATAAACATGCATAATAAATTTTACATAATGGTAAATAAGTCTTTTCCTCCAACCTTTCAGGAACGTTGGTAAAGTAGTGATTTCCTCTGAGCCCTATTTTCTGAGTTTACCAACTTCAGTTCTTTATTAGCATGTCTCTTTCTGTTATTCTCTATTTTAGTTCCTTTTCAAATTTCTGAGTTGCAGATATTTCATTTGAGTGGCGGGTGTGTTTCTTCGATCTCTTCTAACTTATTGGCATTCGAGCTGATGTAGGCAAAGCACTACTATGCCACTTTGTCATACAATCTGTCAGTTTCTCTTGCACAGAAGACATATGTAACATTTTATCCATTTATTTGCTTCTTTGGAAACTCCCACTACATGCTCTTCTGATCCAGAAGTCTGCTTCTCTTCCTTTGGACTAAGAAGCTGCTGTAGTTTTTCTTCTTAATTTAGTCATCCAGAAGAATAAGGGAGACCATAAAATATTTTATTTACTTATGTTTTCATTTATTTTGTATTGTAAAGTAAGCATTTATTTGTTTACCATGGTAATCCACTGACACACAGTCATTTTTGTCAAAAAAAAAAAAAAAGAGATCTTTTTAACTACTTTATGATTGACTGATTGGGAGAGCAGCTTCAGTTGTACTCCTCTGCTTTACACTGTGCCAGAACACCACATCTGTTTATTGATATGGATTATGTGAAACTGTCTAAGGCAATATGGCAGGCATGTCTGGATTTGGGTCTTTGCCCATTCCTCTTTTGTTGTGGGCCAGGCAGGGATACTACCACCTTCCTATTGCCTTCTTACTGGCATCCTACAGCATGATTTTTTTTCCTTTTTTTTTTTTGAGACTGCCGGGTTCACTTCAGGTTCTAATGGCAGAAAGGCTTATTCCCATCATGCCAATGTTAACATCAGTACCAGTGTTCTCAGTTTCACTGCCTTTGGTGCTTACATTCTCCATAGCTCTTGTAAGAGTGTGATCTCAGTGTTGATGACAGCATCTATGACACTGATTACAATGTCACAGCTCTTGACCTATAAGACCTTGGGCTTAAGAGCTTTGGTATCAATGTCATCACAAGAGATCTTCTTGATGCCAGACATAGGTGACACATGTCTCAGCTTCTGTGGAGGTGAGTGCTGAGCTCTCTTCACTTCTGTCTTTTATCTTGACAGAGCTGTCTTTGGCAGTCTTGGGATTGTTGTTGCGACTCTTACTGCAGAGGTTGCCCAAGGTGCCTTTTCCACTACCAGCTTTACCCAGAGCTACATCCAGGCCTGTGGTTAAGTCTTTGAAAGTGTCTTGTCACTGGGGCTGAAAGTCTCCAGCACAAGCATTATAAAGTGTGTTAGCTCCACTCTGCCTATACGTCATCTCTGGAGAGCTTCCCACCAAGGAAGCATGTTCAGAGGTCATGCTAGAGAAAGCTCATTGCCTACCTTGCCAACCTAAGATGGTGAAGGTATGGCTGATTCCCCAGAAGGGAAAGAATTAAGATGGATTCTAAAATTATCAGCACATAGAGGTACAGGCTTGAATGAATCAGTACCTCTTAAGCCAGTTCTGAAAGAAAGAAAACTTTTTAAATAGGTATTTTGTTATGTGTGTCTTTATGGTAATAGCCTTCTATGGTTTCTGCCTCAAAAGAAATTTGTGCCTTTAAAGTTTTTATGGCTGCTGTATCTGCATGTTTTTTATTGGTAGATATTTAATTGATTATATTTTAAATATCTGAGATGTTGCTGTTTTTTTGTATGGTCTGAAGAAGCGATTTTATCGTGAAAGCGCTCACCTGTGTTCGAATAAAAGTCTGTGTGGATTTTACACTGCTGTTTGCCATTTGCTTTTTATTGGTTTGCTGTGGTGCTGTGTTCTACATTTTTGTTTATTTTACTTGGTTCCTGGTTGAACACAGCTTTGTGGTCAGCAGGACTTGTTTTACCATATTGAGTATTATGTTTTTTTTTTTTGTGCTTTGTTTACATGTAAGAACATGGTTTTCTTGATGAGTTGCATCATTTTAGTAGGGGTGTGAGTTCCTGAATGCAGAGCACAGTTTGGTCTGCAGTAGCTTGTGAATTTGTGTTTGTTGTATGTAGTTTGTTTTCATATGACATTCTGAGAAGGTTTTGCAAGCTGAGGAAGTAAAATGACTTGGATGGCTTGCTTGTCTTAAGTTGTGCTGTCTTATTATAGGTTATTAGAAGTAGGTGGGATTATCCTTTTGATCTGATGTTGTCCTTTTTATTCTGCCTCACTAATGGGTCTCTGATCGCATCTAAAAGACTTTGGATCTGAATCTCGAACTCCTCCATCAACTCCTAATGCTCTTTTCCATCCCCAACTCCTCAGATCTCATTTGCCACCATTGGAACAAGATCATGAGACAGATCCTTTTTTTTTTAAATTAGATTTTAACTCAAGAAATTGATCATGACAATAATTGTATTTAGAAATTTGTGAGCATAAAAAAACAGAACAATCTGAACAAGAACAAATAAGAGCAATTATTTACAAGAGTGTCTACTAACAATAAAGATTCTCAAAAATCTCTATACATTACAATTGACATGAGTATACCTATTTTGTTTATCAAGTAGTTCCTTGAACTTTGTGCATGTATTATAGTAGGAGGTGATTCTAGTAGATCTTGATTTAATGGTGATAATTTCCAGACAACATACTTCATTCGGTTGCAGTATTTCTGAATTCTTTGAAAGAGGGATGTTCATCGTGTTACCCTGCTGCAGTCATCACACTTGGGTTATCCTGTCGTCAGGCGGTCCCGCAGTCGGCCGGAATTCCAAAGTCTTGGTCCGGCGTCGGTTGCTGTTGCCTCTTCCCTGACGTCAGTGTGCCAGGGGTATATATAATGCAACCGACGCCATTTTCTTCAGTCTTTCTTGTCGCGCGGTGCCCGAAGCAAAAGCAGTTCGCAAGTGCCGGCTGGCTGACTCCTGAGATTTTCGAATTTCAGACCGAAGTCTTCTATAAAGCTAAGTACCCCGTTGGGGAAACTTTTCTTGCCTCAGACCGATGTCAGAAAAAGTTAACAATTGTATTTCTTGTGGGAAGCAAATACCTCATAAGGATTTTCATTCTTATTGCATACCTTGCCTAGGCCCAGACCACGACGTCACATCTTGTCAGTTTTGTGCTAAGTTTAATAAGCGAACTATTAAAAGACGCTTTGATTTCGCACGACACTACTTCGGTAGGAAATTTAACTACAGCATGCCGTTGGAGCAACCGACTACTGGCGTGCACAAAAAACGCAGGGATAAGGACAGGCAAACCAGGCCTAAGCCAGATTCCGAGGCCTCGGCTGATCCGGTCTCCGGTTCTCCGCTCCTCAGTGAGGCTCCGACGCAGCCCCTGACTACCGCAGATCTGGAACCCGAGACCGCTACGGAAATTTTGACGGAATGTACCAGGCCGACGCAGCCTTTTACTTCAGGCCCTTCCGACGACTTTGCTTCAAAAGACGTCGGTGCTTCAGAAACGCCATCAGTTTCTGAAGGCGTTTTCAGACCGACGACTCTCACCATTAAAACGTTTTCTAAGTCGAAGACTCCTTCTAAAACTAAAAGGACTGCACTTCAGTCTCCTGTTCAAGGCCTTATGCCTAAGAAACAGATGCTCAAAATGGCTGAAGATTTGATTTCTTTAATCAGGGGTTCACAGCCCCCTCCTGACAAAAGGCCTAGACAAGAGGAAGATTTTGCTTCCTCTGAGCAAATGTCCATTTCTTCAGACTCCTCTGAGGACCAAGACTATTCCTTCTCTCCTTATGAAGATTCTGATGCTGAGGACTGTATTCCCTCAGCTTCTTCTCCTGAAGACTACTCCTTTGAGGAAACTTTACACACTATGAGGGAACATTTTCACTGGGAAGGTCAAGACTACTCTGATTCAAAGAAAAGGCTCAGAGAGTTTTTTTTACTCCCCAACACAGACCACTTGCCATCCCACCTGCCATCCCACCAGTTTTGGACGTTGTGGATGATGTCTATTTAGAATCCAGTTTCAACCCAAACTCTCTACCTCCTGCTCCGGCTAAGCCTGACAGATACTACAGAGTGCCTGATTCCCACAAATTTCTTTACAAAAGCCCAGTAGCTGACCCAGAGACTATCTCCCAGGGTCCCAAGGGGGCTAAGGCTTCTATGGCTAAAAACCCAGTACCTTCTGAGAGGGATTCCAGAGCACTAGACAGGTGGGGGAAAAAGGTTTACACCTCAGCCACACTAGCTATGAGGGCACTGAATTGTCAATTTCATATGCTTAAGTATCAGCAATTTCTAATCCCTCAGTTAAAGCAAAGAATAACCACTCTCACTCAACAATCTGAATTGAAAGAAGTACAGGATCTGTTGCACGCCACTGAGCAGGTGGGCAAACATACCTTACAATGTGGGTTTGATTCTTTGGAGGCCTCCTGCAGAGCAGCTGTCACTGGGTCTGTTATACGTAGGCATGCTTGGTTAAAGGAACAAACTCTGCCTGATCATGTTAAAGCAAAACTACTAGATGCTCCCTTACAGCAGGATGTTCTTTTTGGAGTTAAAGCAGAAGAAGTTTTAAAGAAAATGGAAGATAAGGCAAAATCTATGCAGACAGTCAAAGATTTCCTACAAGTCCAACCCCCTCACTTCAGCAGAAACTGGCCAACAAAAAATTGGTCCTTTCCAGCCAATGACAGACCGCAGAGGGGTAAATACAGATGCCCAAGGGGCAGAGGACAACCACAAGCCCAGTATAAACCTCGCCAATGGGGCACTAGAACACAGAAGGGAGGAGAAGACAGGTCTCAATCCACCAGAAGGCAATCTCAATGACTTGCACCTTATCTGGCCAAGCAATACTCTCTTGGCAGCCCCCTTGGCTGGAAAACTCGCACTTTTTGCAGACAACTGGCAGATAGTCACAAAGGACAAATGGGTCCTAGACATAATTTTACGAGGATACAGATTCCACTTCACACCTTGCCAATGAAAAGAGGAATGCCAAACCTGCCACAAAATCAATGGGCAGAGACACAAAAATAAATTACAGCTCTCATGGACATGAGAGCCATTCAACTGGTACCTACTCGAGAGCAAGGCCAAGGATTTTACTCAAGACTCTTTCTAGTGCCCAGAAAGGACAATGCCTGGAGACCAATTCTGGACCTTTCAATTCTAAACACTTACTTACAAGTACCCAAATTCAAGATGCTAACACTACAGCAACTACTTCCCATGTTGGGCAAGGAAGCATGGCTAGTAACGCTGGACCTCAAGGAGGCATACCTGCATGTCCCTATCAGACAAAGTTGCAGAAGATACCTCCATTTCATTGCAGGTTCAACCCATTACCAGTTCTCTGCACTGCCCTTTGGCTTATCTACTGCGCCCAGAGTTTTCACAAAATGCCTGACACCATTAATTGCATACTGCAGACAAAGAGGAATTCAAATATATCCATACCTGGACGACTGCCTCATCCAAGCAGAAAGCAAGGACATTCTCTTACATCATCTGGCCTTTGTAAATCATCTACTAAACTGCCTGGGGTACACAGTAAACGAAAAGAAGTCAAAACTAGTACCCACACAAAAAATGACATTCCTGGGTGCCAGCTTGAATACAACGGCCCAGAAGGCTTATCTTACGCCAGACAAACAACTACAACTGACTCAATATTTCAAGATAATGGCAACAAAGACCCAATTAACTGCAAGAAAAATTCTGCAGGCTTTGGGCTTCATGGCATCTTGCATACTAATAATACCATTTGCAAAGCTGCATATGAGGAAATTACAGTGGTACCTAAAAAAGCGTATGGTCTCAACACAGCCATAGCTTGGACACAATGATATCTCTCATTCCCTGCCTACACCAGGAATTTCTATGGTGGTCACAGGCATGTCACCTCAACAAGGGTCAGCCTTTCACCTTGCCCCCAGCCAGGCAGACTGTCACAACACATGCTTCAGACTACGCATGGGTGGCACACATGGCAGGACAATGCATTCAAGGCCTATGGACTGCAGATCAAAAAAATCTGCACATAAATCAAAAAGAGATGCTAGCTGTACAGAAAGCTCTGACAGCCTTCAAGGATCTATTACATCCAGGACAACTTGCAGTAAAGACGGACAACACCACAGTAATGTGGTACATAAACAAACAAGGGGGTACACATTCCTACCCTCTATGCAGGCAAGCAATGATCTTATGGAACACATCTCTGGCCTACTATGTCCAGTTACAAGCTCAGTTCCTGCCAGGACAGAAGAACACATTGGCAGACGACCTCAGCAGAAACATCAAAGATCCCCACGAGTGGAAACTAGATCCACAAATATTTGCAATGATAACTCAAAAATGGGCATTCCACACATAGACCTGTTTGCCAGTCCTCAAAACTATCAACTGACAAAATTTTGTACAAGGAACTTCCACCATCAAGCTTGGAAAGTGGACACTCTGTCTTTCAGTTGGAAAAACCTGACAGCTTATGCCTTCCCTCCATTACCTCTCCTCACAATGGTTCTTTTGAAGGTCAAAAAGGAGAGACCACGACTGATTCTCATAGCCCCAGACTGGCCACGCCGGCACTGGTACCCGCTATTGAAAAATATGGCCCACAGCCCTCCTTGGAAATTGCCTCAAATACCCCATTTGCTCACACAACAAAACAAACAGATTCTTCACAGCCAGCTCAAAACTTTAAATCTGGCTGCATGGCAAATCAACTAAACATCCAACCAGCTCCTCTTTCACAAGCAGTTCTGGATGTTATTCTGGAAGCCAGGAGGCCAAGCACCAGGAAGGCTTATTCGGACAAATGGAAAAGGTTTTGTGCCTGGAACCTAGCTAAAGGCCAAGACACAATTCAGCCTCACATGCCTCACATTCTACAGTATTTAGCTGAGATGTTGCACAAAGGGCTTTCCTTTTCCTCAATTAAAATCCATACTTCAGCTATTTCAGCTTACTACAATACGGATCCACCTTTATTTTCACATCCTCTTCTAAGGCAGTTCCTCAGAGGGGCAAAAAACATTAGACCACCCAGGACAGCTCCTACACCAACATGGGACCTCAACTTTGTTCTGGAAAAACTAACACTACCTCCCTTTGAACCAGCTTTCTCTGCAGATCTTCAGTTCCTATCATGGAAGACTGCCCTGCTCCTAGCAATAACTTCAGCTAGGAGAGTCTCAGAGCTACAGGCACTAATGGCAGTGGAACCTTTCCTCATTTTTCATCAAGACAGAGTTTCTCTATGAACTAATCCTTCCTTTATGCCTAAGGTGGTTTCCAGTGTAGCTTTTAAATCAAACCATCCACTTACCCACCTTCTTCCCCAATCCACAGAACAAAGGTGAGAGACTCCTGCATCCCTTGGACATTCACAGGCAGCTTCGTTACTACTTGGACAAAACTAAGGCTTTCAGAAAAACTGACTAGCTCTTTGTATCCTATGCTACAGCTTCTCAAGGGAAGGCTATATCTAAGCAAACCATTTCTAAATAGATAGGACATTGCATACGTTTCTGCTATACCCATCATGGGAACCCAGTTCCTGCTACCATTAGATCCCACTCTACCAGGGCAACAGCTACCTCTACAGCCTTTCTCAGGGGGGTTCCAACCAAGGAAAATTTAGAAGCTGCAACTTGGATTTCAGTACACACCGTTACCAAACACTATCACTTGCCTCTTTACTCTAAGTCCAGGGTGGGCTTCGCCACTGCAGTTCTGCAGGGCCTTACTGCCTCCACTAACCCTCTATGATACTTCCCCCCTACCTTAGCTTTGGGATTCAACCCAAGTGTGATGACTGCAGCAGGGTAACACGATGAACATAGTACAGTTTTGTACCTACCATAAATGTAGATGTTCAAGTGTTCACCCTGCTGCAGTCCAGGTTACCCTCCCTACATCCCCTCTGATCTACTGGCAAAATCTCTTCTATGCCTTACTGATGTATTTGCTTATAGCTGAAGGGATTTTGTGTTTGTGCAGTGTTCACTCCATTTGGTACTAATTCTGACCACCTTTTTGGGGGCACCTGACATCTGGGGCAAGAAAAACTGAAGAAAATGGCGTCTGTTGCATTATATATATACCCCTGGCGCACTGACGTCAGGGAAGAGGCGACAGCAACTGACGCCAGACCAAGATTTTGGAATTCCGGCCGACTGTGGGACCGCCTGACAACAGGATAACCCAAGTGTGATGACTGCAGCAGGGTGAACACTCAAACATCTACATTTATGGTAGGTACAAAACTGTACTTTATAACTTTCCGCGCAGTTGATAAAATGGACCATAAAAGAGGGTATTTTATTCTTTTAACACAAACAGGAATAGGGGTATTAAGAATAATTAATGACTTGGGTAAAACAAAATTGTCCCAAACAAAGCCTGTAAAAAGATTACTGTTATTCCAGTAAGGTGCAAGTATAACAAAATCAAAGAACAGAACATGTGTTGCCAATCTGCTTTAAGCTCCTGTTTACATCTCCAACAAATTGCTTCTTTTAAGTATTAATTCAGTTTTATGAGGTGTGAAGAAAGATCTATCCAAGAAATTCCAAGTAAAAAGTTTCCATGTAAGAAAAGAAGTTGTTTGGAAGATATTGAAAATTATTTTTTATCCTCATCATCTGGAGGTCTGTTAATGCGAGTGAAATACTTTCAATAATTGTCATTGCAAATTTGTTTCTTTCCTCACCACTCTATGTAATTTAGATAAGAGACCCTCTCCTAGTGTGTTTTGTTGCATTAATATTATTAAAAATTCAGCTAATTTTGGGATAAGATCTTTTTACCTTCTACATATTAAATCATATGTACTTATATTAATCAGCAGAATGCCAGATTTTTTTCTTTAAATGTAATCATTGTGTTTATCTTTGAAGTGGAAATTTTATTTTGAGTTTATGCTGTAGGGAAAAAGAAGAAAAAGCCATGCCTTATATGTTGGATTTCTATAAATTAAGTTTCTAAAGGTATTTAATATAGTAGAAATAAAATAAGTCAGTTGTCTGTTGACCCCTTTCTGAAAAGTAATATTTTAGCAACCAATGTAAACTATAGTGTGGTATAACATTAATTTAGAGTTTATGTTTAAATTTTATGAAAAGGCATCCTAGAAACTCTTTCTACCTGACTGTGTAAATATTATTTATCCAAAGAGATGTTGTTTTTTTAATTGATGGTAACGAATATAATTCTAGATCTGGTAGTCCAAACCTTCCTGCTGTCTAGTCCCGTTTGTTGTTTGTCTTTTCGGATTTTCCCAGTTAGGGGTCACTACAGCAGACCTCTGGTCCGCTAATGACTGGCAGTAGATTTTTATGGTGCTGAGTTGCCAGCCCGATGCCCAACCTTCAGCGAAGGAATGCTCATTCACGCATGTCTTTCAAACTCTACTCGACCGCGGGGAGGACATGCAGATTCCACACAGAAGGCACTCCAGCCAAGAATCAAACAGGAGAACCTCTTGCTGTGAGGCAACAATGTTTATATTTAATAATAATAAAAGAATAATAAAAGTCTAATGCCGTTTATGATGATTTAAGATTTAAGGCAATTCTTGGTTTGTTGGGAAACCAAAGAAATTTTAAAATTAGTGTATTAAATTCATTAATACTGGTTTTAGATGGAGGTAAAGATAATGATTGAATAGCATACACGATACTTGGTAAAATCATTTTGATTATAGATAGTCACTCTTCCATTGTGAAGAAAAATTTGTTCCTTTTATTTATTACATTCTATATACTGATTATGCTGTTAGTATAATTGTAATTTATTGTTATTAGTGTTAACTGTTATAATTATCCCTAAATAGTTCATCTTTCTCTCTTTGGCAATATATTTGGTAAATCTGTCATTTATCCTATAGTTATTGGCATTTATGGGGTAGTATTTTTTGTATTATCATTAAAGGAGAGACCAGATTTTTTTGGAACTCATCCATTACCCTAAACACAACAGAAAGGGAACAATCATTGTCACTCAGTGTCAGAAGAATGTCATCAGCAAATATCTGGATTTCAGAAACCATATTTGCATTTATCCTAATGCCTTTTATGTCTAAATTTGACCTAATAAAATTAACAAAAGGTTCCATAATTAGTGAAAAGCAGGGGTGAAAGAGGACATACTTGTTTAGTTCCCTTCAAAATTTGTATTGAATCAGAAGTAAAAGTGTCTGTTTTAACATATATAAAATGATTGCCATAAAGAAGATTTATAAGATGTGTAAAATTACTTGAAAAATTACATTCCTGCAAGACTAACAAAATACATTTCCAATTCACAGAGCCAAAAGCACTATTAATATCTAGATTCATTAATATTAGATTCTCTTTTATTTTGTTTACATAGTCAGTTACTGTGGTTATTCTTTTGATATTGTCGTTAAGTATTTTTATTTAGAACAAAACCACTTTGATCTTCATTAATCATGGAAGGTAGAATATATTTTAATGTATTAGCATGAATTGCTATGAATAATTTATAATCTACATTTAAAAGTAAAATTGGTTTCTATAAAGAACATTCAGTTGGATATTTGTTGTTTTTTAAAATTGGGGAGGTAAGAGTATATTTCCAGGAGGGAAGAACTTTTAAGTTTTTAACCATAGAAAACACTTTGTGTAATATGTTTAAGGCTTATTTAGGTCGTAACTTGTATAGTTCTGGTATAATTCCATCATTGCCTGGTACCTTGTTAGGTTTTAATTTGTTAATTTGAGTTTGTCTTTCAGACATTGAGACAAGTTTATCAATTAATTTTACTTGGTCATCAGATAATTTATTTTTTATATTTTTTGATAAATGTTTTGATTATCCCTTTTGAGTCTGTTATTACATTATATTGACTGATTTTATTGTAGTAATTTTTAAATTCTTTTAAAATATATTCTATTTCTGTCACTTTTCCTTTTCTCTTATGTGAATAAATCTCATTTATGTGGATAGATTTTCTAAGTAGTTTTGTTCTGTTAGCTAATTTATACATAGATTTTAGGTTGATAGAAAAATTAATTATCTTAAACTTTCCTAGATTAACCCTAGTTTTACAATCTAAAATTTCCAAATACTTACCAGATACAAGAAAAACTGGAAAATCAGACTGGTAACAATAACAGCATAAAAGAGATTGATCACGAAACAAATCCTGAATTTGAGTGTGCCTTTTTTGTCTAATTGTTTCCAGCAGTTTGCTGGAGTTAGATGTTTCTTTGTTACATATTCCTTTGTGTCCCTTTTTTTGGGCCTTCATATTTCTTTAACTCTAGTTGTGTGTGTGTATATATATATATATATATATATATATATATATATATATAAAAGCGTCTATGGGTTTATAGTTAGATATTTTAGTGTAGTGCTTTACTTTTTCTCTGTGCTGGTTCTTTTCTTGTACAGTTTTGTGTAGTTTTTGAGCTACTGATATAGCGTTAACCTTTGGCGTGGTTAAGTATTGAGTTTTGTAGGGTGGGCTGAATATGATTGTGGACATGTCTGAGTAGCCTGGTTTTAAGAAATGGACTTCTTGTGGGCATAAGATCCCCAATTCTGATGCCCACAAGAAGTACGTTTATTGCCTGGGGCCAGAGTATCTCAACTTAGCCTGTGAGATATGTGCCTCATTTAACCCCAGGACCCCTTCGGACCGGCTCAATAAATGAATGAATAATTAAAGGCTTACTTCCAGCCTCCTGTTCTTCTTCTCCAGGGGCTCACTCCCCCTCTAAATCTCATAAAGGCTCATCAGAATCCAAGAAACGAGCTCTCCAGAACCCTCCGAGGGACTTGTTGGAGCCTCCTGAGAAATTAGAAAGATTTTGAATCTGAAGACTGTAGTGCCTCCCTCGGATCCACCAGCCTCATTGGATTTGACAGGCGTGATCACCATCACTAGCTCTCCCATGCCATCCACTTTGTACTCGAATCCCAGACCCTTGGATTCGACAGGTAAGAGCCAGTCACTGGAATTTGCTTTGAAACCTGTTTCTCCGGCTCTGCCTGCTCAGTTATTTCAAACCCCAAAGAAGTAGCCCAGGCCAGCATCATCCATGTCTTCTAGGAGCTTGACAGAGGCAGCTATGGACAGGATGATGCAGAGATTCCTTAGGGCTAAGATCCAGATGGGAGGCATGCCTGCTCCTTCTCTGATCCAACTTGCGGTTTTGGAGTCCCAGGATCCAAGATCTCTGAGAGGTTCAGCATCAGATCTGAGGAAGCTTCTTTCCTCGACTCTGATGGTATCCCTGACCAGTCCTGTCCGTTATCTTTGGACCAAGGCAGGTCTCGGATCTGAGAGTTTTGGTTTGGCTCCTACTTTGTTAGATCCTTCCCTTCCCCTCAGAGCCTTGGCCCTGGACAACTTGGGTCCGATTCTGTCCAGAGGGATCAGATCTGAGGTTGGCCCCTTCCTTCCTTCTTCGTCTGCTACAGCTCCAAGGAAGAGGGAGAGGGTTTCCCCTGGGTCTGTCCGCTTTCCAGGTAGTAGAAAGGGCCTATTTGTGTAGAGAACATTCCTCTCTAGTCTCTGATCCTATCCCTTGCCCCTCATTGGGTCCAAGCTCTGAGCCCATCATCTCCTCTGCTGAGGGTTAGCCAGCTCAGGGAAACCTTCACACGTGTTCCCCAGATGGATTCCTCCTCTCTTCCAACATCTCTCGCAAGCACCCCATGAAAGAGGTTCCTCAGAAGAGAAATGTAAGAGGAGTCACATAGACTCCCCATTTGGAGTCTTTCACAGAAGACAACAATTTTAATGAGGGAGAAGAATTCCCCCCGATCACCACCTGATGATGTCTCCTTTGGGGATATCCTGGAAATCCTCAAACAGAAAGGTGGCTGGTTTTCCCATACTCCTTATTCTGAGCAATCAGTGTTCCTGGAGGCTTTTGGGGGTGGTCCATCTACATCTTGGGTGACCCCCCCCCCCCGGCAGATGAACTTAATGACCTGGATTCCCACCAGGCTTGGAAAGAACCAGACACTTGTCAAGCCCATCCCCAAGCTCCCAGATAAAGTTTTGGTTCCCCCTTCAGACAGACCTCCATGCAGCAATGGAATCCCAGTTGATGCCATAGTTGTGGCAGTGGCCACTAAGAAGGAGCTAGCGGAGCAAAGCTCCTCTGTCCATCCACCGAACAGGGAGTCCAGAGTGATGGACAGATTTGGAAAGTGCATATACCCGTAAGCCACATTTACACTGAGGTTGTTAAATTACCTGGCACATTTTACTTGTCTACAAAGGAATTTGATCAAGGAGCTTTCAAACTCACTGACTCCATGTTTGTGGAGGATCTCATGAAGGTTTCTTCCCAGCTGACTACTCTTTCGTCCATTGCCAGTTCATTGATGAGGCTGATCTCCCATGCAGCGGAAGGCACCTCACGAACAGCTGGTTCATTTCTGGCATAACCATTAGGAGACATGCCTGGATGAGGCTGTGTAACTTTGTGTAACCCTTTAAGGCATCTTTTGTTAATGTCCCCTTTGATGGCTTCTCTTTGTTCAGATCATCAGTGAAGGATACGCTTACCCACAGTGAGCAGGAAGGAAAGACCCTGTCTACCATGGGAGTCAAGTTTTCTACCCCTCACTGTACTGCTTTTTCTAGGAATCAGCAAGGTGGTAAGAAAATGTGACTCTGGAAATCTCAGGGACCTTTCCAGGACTCACTTGGGGATATTTCTCCAGAGGCAGGGGAGGAGGCTTCAATGGCAGACATCACCCCAGAGGCAGAGGAGGTCCTCAAAACCATGACTTCCGAGACAGCTTCTCTGATATGCCTTGTCAGCACTGCTAAAACAGTGCCTGACTGTCCACCACTGGAGGCAGTCAGGGGTGTCATTTTTCTCTGCACCTGGATGCCTGGACAAATATTATGTAAAATGCATGTGTGCCAAGTATAATATCTTGAGGTTATTACATACTCTTTTTCCTTCCACCTCCTGTTCCAAGGAAGAAACTGCCCGACATTCCACCCAGTCAGAAGGAATATGCAGCTCAAGAGATTCAAAAGCTGCTACAAAAAAAGAGTCTTCTAGGAGGTCCCACCTGAACAAATAAAATTCGGAACTTAGTCCTGCTTCTTTTTAATGCCAAAGAAAACAGGGCACCTGCGACCAATTCTGGATCTAAGCAGTCTAAGTCAGTATGTAAAGAAGTCAAAGTTCTGAATGGTTACGGTTCAGTTCATCTTGCCTCTTCTGCGCAAGGATGATTGGATTTGCTTTATAGATTTCCAGGACAGGATTTGTACTATCAAAATAGACAGGCATTCTAGGGGACATCTGCTTTTTTGGCTGGAAGCCAATCACTACTAATTCAGAGCACTGCCCTTTGGACTCACCACGGCCCCCAAGGTATTCACGCAATGGATTGCAGTTGGGGTAGCTCACTTGAAGCTCAAAGGATTCCAGGTGTTTCCCTATCTCAACAAATGTCTCCTCACCACCGCAACCAGTTATCAACTTGTACAAGCCAGGGATTACTTGCTTCAGATCTCCAACTCCCTGGGTGTTACTATAAACCTTGCAAAATTGAAGCTGACTCCTGTACAGACTCTGGAATTTGTAGGAACTCAACTAGATACTACAACTCAGTTGGCATCATTACCTCTTCATTGCATCACATCATTGAGAAATCAAGTGCAGTCTCATCCGTCCCTTCCACTAAAACTAGTGTTACAAGCTCTTAGGTCAGTGTCAGCTGCCATTCTTCTAGTTCCTCTAGCAAGATTCTTTATGCAAATCCTTCAGTGGATACTAGCGGTTCAGTGGTCCATTTTTTACCAGCCTCTAGCATTTCCCATAAAACTCACTCCAATTTGCAAACATCACGTTTGCTGGTGGATCGAGTCAGACAACCTCTTTCTGGGCAGACCATTCTCTCTTTCTCCCCCAATAGCCAAAGTGACCATGGACACTTCCCACCTGGGGTTGGGGGGCATTTTATGGGAAAGATGGTCCAAAGCACGTGGTCCCCCTAGGATACGAAGTTGCATGCCCATGTCTTGGAGTTGAGAGCAGTCCTCCTAATGTTGCAAACCTTTCAGGATATTCTCCTTCTAGGAACTATTGCAATTCATACAGACAACGTCAGTAGTCTGGTACATCAACAAACAAGTAGAAACCCATTCCTGTCAGTTGTACAGAGAGGCCCTGAGGGTCTGGGAATGGGCAGTCACTTCAGACTGCTTTGTTATTGCAACGCACATTCCAGGAAAAAACAGTGTACTGGCAGACAGACTCAGCAGGTCCATTCTGATTCTTTACAGATGGCCCTTCAATCAGACAGTAGTAAATATGATCTTCAACCACTGGGGCCAGCCTTGCTGTGACCTATTTGCTTCTCCCCTCAACGATAAGTGCAGCAAGTACTCCATTCTGATCCCCCCTCCGGGGGAGTCACCGAGGGATGCTCTGATTCACTATTGGCCCTCGAGTCTCCTCTATTCTTATCACTTCTTCCTCTCATTCCAAGGTTCCTACAGAAATCAAGCAGGCTGAAGAGCTTAGTCATACTCATTGCCTCCTTCTGGCCTCAACAGGTTTGGTTCCCTTCCTGTGATCTCACTTGATATATCCTCCATGGATACTAGAACCCACTTAGGATCTCCTATCTCATCCGTTAGGAATTCAGTATCCCAATCTGCATGCCGTCGTACTGACTGTTTGGTGTCTCCACTACCAATGATAATCAGATGGTCCAGGCTCGCTTCCCCAGTCTGAGACATTATTGTAGTGTCTCAGAAAACATCCACCAGGAAAGTTTACAGAAGCAAATGGAAAAGATTTTCTATTTGGGCTTCCAGTCAGAATATAGACCCCTTTTCAGCCCCTACTTCGACCATTCTCCTTTTTCTCACTACTCTTTTTAAGGAAGGGGCTAATTTTTCAACTTCATTTAACAGCTATTTTCAACTTCCATGCAGGAATTGAATCATTATCTCTGACATCTTTCAGATTGTGTAAAGCTTTTATAAAGGGAGTCTTCCTCTTTAAATCTCCGATAAAAGATCCCTCTCCTTCTTGGGATTTGATAGTGGTTCTTCAAGGGTTAACTCAAAAACCCTTTGAACCAGCGAACAAATGAGATATGAAGTTTTTCTTGGAAGATGATATTTTTAGTAGCTGTCACTTCAGCAAAAAGAATTTTTGAGCTCCAGGCCTTAGTGGTCAAGCCTCCTTACATCATTTTCCAAAAGGATAGGTTTCTCTTTGAACCAACCATTCATTTTTGCCGAAAGTGGCTACTGGACTAACATTAACCAGTCCTTTCAGTTGCCAGTTTTCTTTCCAAATTTTATTAATAAAGCTTAATATATCCTGAATCTTCTTGATGTTCACAGTTAAGTTTTTTCTTCACACAACAAAACAGTACAGGAAGTCTGATAAGCTGTTTGTGTCCTTTTCCCCAATCACTTGGGTCAAGCAGTTTCCAAAATTACTCTAGCCAAGTGGAGCACTGATTGTTTCACGGATTTATTCTCAAAAAGTTTTGGAGTTTCTTCGTCCTCCTAGAGCTCACTCCACTAGATTTATGGCTACTTCATATGCCTTTTCCTCAAGAGCCTCCATTGACGACATTTGCATTGCAGCCACTTAGTCGAAAACTCATACCTTTGTTTCGCATTACAAGTCAGACATTATTTCCAGAAGCAGATCTTCCTTTGGTTCGACAGTGCTCTGGTATGTCCTTCCTTGAGGGCCTCCCAAGAGTTAAGTAGCTGGGGACTCTGACCCATTTGTCAGGAAGAATGAAAAGGAAACATCAGATTTAGATTAGAAGTTATGTACTTACCATAACTTGGCATCTGTGTTGTCCGTTTTCATTCTTCCTCACCTTCCCTCCCAGCTATCCCCAGCCATGTCACTCCTAGACAGATCTTTGTATGATATGGGAACCATCATGTTCCTGGTTTGAGCTTCAATTGTTCTTTGTGTCTGTTCTCTCTCTATATAACACAGTAGGGGTAAGGCAGCAAACTCGATCTGAGGAGTTGGGGATGGAATAGGGCATTATGGGTAGAGGGAGGAGCTCGAGATTTGGATCCAAAGTCTTGTAGATGTGGCCGAGTCAGATTCAAGACCCATTCGTGAGGAAGAGTGAAAATGGACAGCACAGATGCCAAGTTATGGTAAGTATATAACTTCTAATTTAGGTTCCCATGGAAGAAATTCCATAGAATAGATTTAGTGGTAGTAATGCTTCAGCTATATTCTTTCTTGCTGTTGGTAGTAGGCTATGTGTAGCCAAAATAGGGCTCCAGGCTTCTTGTGGAGTTGTGCTGCTACATTTCTATAATTATGTTTAATGAGGAGTTGCTGTCAGTAGTTATTATAAGATATTTCCAGTATTTTCATTCTTAGATATGGAGCTGAAGAGACAGGTTTGTTCGTTTTGTAAATGCATTTTTGTTGATGAAGAATATTGTTTTAGTTTTTTAGGATTAGGTGGTTTGCACACAGCCAAGTTTGTGGAAGTAACTTATCTTGGACAGGATCCTCTGGTCCCCTAAGGACTGGAACGTTTGGATGCAAAATCCTGTACTGGACTCTACTGTCACTGTGGTGGTCCTAAAGGGAAGATTGCCATTCCACAGAGCCCTGCAGTCCACCCATCAGAAAAGGAGTCATGGGTGGTGTATCACTTTCGGAAATGGGTCTATACATCCTCTGCCTTTTCTTTTGTGACACACGCTTACCAGGCTCATATGCTGAGATTCCAGACTGATACTGTCACAGTCAATCTGCAGTACTGGAACAGATGTCTGACAAAGAGATTGGTACAAAACTGCCCACTCAGGCATCTAGTCCTTCCACGATGAACAGTCTCACTGTACATCTTGCTCACAATGAGGTGGATGATGTAACAGTACTAGTAAGTGCTGGAATGGCTACACACAGTTACTTTTGACTTTACCTTATAGAGTTTGCAAATAATTTCATGGCCATCATTCCTTAACACCAGTTTCAGTAGTTCCAGCCTTTCTGATCTGCAAGATGAGGAAAAACTGAGGGATATCAAGAGGGAAAGGGAAATTCTTGTGGCTATTTGTTCGAAATTTATGGCTTTCCACGGGCCCTTTTCTAGGATGCAAGAGAACCAATGACAGCTGAGGTTTAGCACCGCCAACAGCAGAAGAGTTTTCATTGGCCACACAAGAACCAGTGGGGGATGCAGTGGCAGATGTTCTTCGTGTTTCACTGTTGCAGTCATCACATTTGGGTTATAGTTGCCAGGGTAGCCCTCGGCCAGAATACCAGATGCGTAGTATTTCTGCGTCAGTTGCTGTCGCTCCAGGACTGACTCCAGGTCGTCAATGGTATAAAAACAGGCAGCCGACGCCATTACATCAGTCTGTCTTGCCGAGGATCCTGAAACAGAAGCAGTTCTCATGAGTACAGGTCGACCGCTACCTGAGTTTTTCATTTCCGAATTGAAGTCTTCTAAAGCTAAGTAGTCCGCTGGGGATCCTTTTTTCTTACTCTAACCAATGTCAGAAAAAGTTAACAGTTGTTTTGCCTGTAGGAAGCAAATACCACACTGAGACTTTCATTCCTACTGTATCACTTCTTTAGGCCCAGAAAACAACGTCCCCTGCTGTTGCTTTTGTGCTTTGTTCAAAGCCAAAACTATATGTCGTTGGGCCCTTATTGTAGCTAGATATTTTCGCTCTCAGTCCTCGACTTCCGATATGGCTTCGATAAGCCATCCAACAACTGATTTTCTGAAAAAACATGCAGGTAAAGACAGAGACAGACTGCACAGGTCCAAAACTGCCGATGACACTTCCATTAAGCTAGTCATCAGTTCCCCGGTCCTCAGTGAGGAGCTTTCGCAGCCCCTGATGCCCGCTTCTGTGGATTCGCAGGCTGCTACCAAGACCCTTTCGGAGTCCAGTATGTCTCGAGACTCTTCTTCGACTAAGGATCCTGTGGATGTCTCTACCTTGGATGGGTCAGTAACCATTGAGCAGGCACCGGCTTCCAAGGAAGTACTTCGCACTACCGATCCTCGACACAGACCGACGACTTCTTTCGCATTTACAGTTCTTTCAAAAACAGCCAAGTTTCTAAGGCCCAGGGTATGAACCACACCCAAAAAAAACTGACGACCAAAACTCAGGCCCCTGCTTCCTTGCCTCAGTCGCCAATGCTTAAAATGGTGGAGTACCTTATAATGCTCATCAGGGGAAGCCAGGCTACCCCTTCCAAAATAAAAAGAGACTTGTCCCCAGTAGTTTTACCTGAACAGGAGTCCGATCACTCTGATGCATCTGAATGTGAAGATATGCAACCCCTCTCTGCTTATGAGGATTCTGATGCAGAGGAATCCATCCCTTCAGCCTCTCCACCTGAGCACTTTTCCTTTGGGGAAACCCTACATACTTTAAAGGAGCATTTCCAATGGGAATGTCAGGACTATCCTCAGTCAAAAAAGAGACTCGGGGAATTCTTAGATCTTTCACAACACAGACCTCCAGCCATTCCTCCTGTCCTGGATGTTGTGGATGATATTTTCACGGAATCCAGTCTGACCCTTGACACCCTCCCTCCTGCTCCCAGGAAACCTGACAGGTACTATAGAGTCCCTGACTCACAAATTTATTTTCAAAAATCCTACTGCTGACCACAAGGTCATTTCTCAAGGACCTAAAGGAATCAATGCAACTTCAGCTATGAATCCCACCCCCCTCAGATAGGGATTCTCAAGCATTAGACAGATGGGGTAAAAAAGTATACACCTCCGTTACTCTTGCTATTAGAGCATTAAATTGTCAGTTCCATATGCTGAAATATCAGCAACGTACTATGGAACTCCTCAAACAAAAAATATTGTCTGTCCCTGCTTTTGCAGAAAATAGAGTTACCAGAGTTAATGCATTCTGCAAGTCATGTAACTAAGCACACCTTGCAATGTGGTTTTGACACCTAGAATGATCTTGCAGGGCAGCAGTCACTGGTTCTGTTCTTAGAAAACATGCTTGGATTAAGGAACAGACCTTGCCAGACCATGTCAAATCCAAATTATTGGACGCACCCTTGCACAAAGACAACTTATTTTGCACCAAGGCAGAAGAGGTCCTAAAATGATGGAAGAAAAAGCAAAATATATGCAGACAGTTAAAGACTTCTTACAGGTCCAGACACCGAGGTTCAGTAGACATTGCCGCTTCAAGCACTGGTCCTTTCCTGTCTCCCCCCAGGTCAGCTCATCCCAGACCCAGAGGAAGCAGGCTTCCCAGACAACAGCCCCAGGGAATGCAGAGATCTAAGCAATGGAGTTCCTCCTCTTCAAAACCAGGAGTGAAAAGCCACCCCCTTATGGTAAGAGCTCACAATGACTTTACACTTCCACCCCCTCCCTCTGCCCACCTGCGCTTGCCCCTAGGAGGAAAACTCTTCTTCCACGCAAGCAACTGGGCCACCATTACTAATGACCACTGGGTCCTCAACATAGTGTCCCAGGGATACATATTTTATTTTCACACTCTGCCAACCCCAAAGGGGTTCCCAGATCTTCCCCCAAACCAGTGGGTAGAGCCCAAAAAGCAAGTACTTTCCCTCCTGTCTATGAGGGCAATAGAGCATGTTCCTGCAGAACAGATAGGCCAAGATTTCTACTCCAGACTCTTCCTGGTACCCAGAAAAGAGGGCACATGGTGCCCCATCCTCGACCTATCCATTCTGAATGCCTTTCTAGTGATACCAAAATTCAAAATGCTCACCCTCCAGCAGCTTCTTCCTATGCTTTCCAAAGATGCTTGGTTAGCCACCCTAGACCTAAAAGAGGCCTACCTACACATCCCAATCAGGGAATCATGCAGGAAATACCTATGTTTCAGAGCAGGATCACTGCACTTTCAGTTCTCTGCGCTTCCCTTTGACTTATCCACTGCTCCCAGAGTTTTCACAAAATGTCTGGCTCCTGCCTTTGCTTTTTGCAGACAAATATTCAAATTTACCCATACTTAGACGACTGTCTGATTCAGGCAGTCAGTCAAGAAAAGCTGCTAAAGCACCTGACCTTTGTAAAGTACCTGCTCACCTCCCTGGGGTATAATATCAACGAAAAGAAATCAAAACTAGTACCCACAAAACTAGTACCCACACAAAAAAATTGTATTCCTCGGAGCAAGCCTGGACTCAGCATCCCAGATGGCATTCCTTACACCAGAAAAACAAACCTACCAGACAGCCTTCTTCTCTCAGCTAGCAACCAGGACCCAGTTGTCCGCAAGGAAAATCCTGCAAGCTCTAGGGTTCATGGCTTCTTGCATTCTACTCATTCCATATGCCAGACTGCATATGAGGAAACCTACAATGGTACCTAAAAAGCCTTTGGTGTCAGCACTCTCAAGACCTGGAAACTCTTATACCAATGATACTTTGTCTAAGGAAAGAATTTCTTTAGTGGGCAGCAGCATACTACCACAACAAGGGACTTCCCTTCTCACTACCCACTCCGCCCAGACCCTCACCACAGACGCATCAGACTATGCCTGGGGTGCATACCTGGACGCCAGGTGCATTCAGGACCAGTGGAGCCCAAATCAAATACATCTGCACATCACCCAAAAAGAGATGTTAGCTGTTCAGCATGCTCTGACAGCTTTCAGACCCCTACTCTCCCCAGGGCCTCTACTGATCAAAACAGACAACACCACGGTGATATGGTACATCAACAAACAGGGAGGGACTCACTCTTATCCTCTGTGCAGGCTCGCCATGACCCTTTGGCACACGGCCTCAGCCATGCAGCTACAGCAAATACATCTGTTAGCACAATTCCTGCCAGGCTCTCTAACTCTCTGGCAGACAACCTAAGTAGAAACCTGCGAGACCCACACGAGTGGCAGCTGAACCAAAGAACCTTCATCCTTGTAACCCCGAAATGGGGCACCCTGAAGGTAGACCTCTTTGCCTCCCACTCCAATCATCAGTTCAGCAAATTCTGCACCAGGGAACCTCACAGCAAGGCCTGGAAAGTGGATGCTCTGTCCTTCCAGTGGGTAAATCTGTCTGTCTATGCATTTCCCCCTCTACCACTCATTTCAAGGGTACTGTTCAAAATACGGGAGGAAAAACAGAGGACAATCCTGACTGCCCCAGACTGGCCATGACAGCACTGGTACCCACTGCTGTGCAGCCTGTCACCCCTGCCACCATGGCACCTATCTCAGATCCCAACACTCCTGACCCAGAGGAATGGAGAATTCATGCATCCCCAATTGCAGACCCTCAATCTGGCAGCCTGGCATATTCCCTGACCTCTCCTCAAGCTGCCAGTCTAGGCAAACAAGTTCTAGATGTTGTATGTGAGGCCAGATGTCCCAGCACTAGAAAGTGTTATGCTGACAAGTGGAAAAGGCTTTGCACCTGGATCCAGGCAAGGGAGCCGGAATGGCACAGCCCTCCGTACCTCTCATCCTGGATTACCTGGCAGACCTACTACATAAGGGTCTATCCTTCTCTTCTATTAAAATTCATGCCTCTGCCATCTCTGCTCATTTCAGCACAGAGCCACCTCTTTTCTTGCACCCTCTCATCAAACAGTTCCTAAGAGGGGATAACAACTTGAGGCCACCCAGAAGAGCTCCTACCCCAGCTTTGGAGCTAAACTTTATGTTGGAAAAGCTCACCCTGCCCCCCTTTGAACCTACAGCTTCAGTAGAGTTAAAATTTCTCTCTTGGAAGACAGCCTTGCTTCTGGCCATCACTTCAGCTAGAAGAGTATCAGAGCTACAAGCACTTATGGCTGTAGAGCCATTCATCATTTTCCATTCTGACAGGGTCTCCCACAGGACTAACCCATCCTTCATGCCACAAGTGGTGTCCAGTGTGTCTCTCAACTAATCCATTCATTTGCCCACCTTTTCCCCTAAACCACAAAACAAGGGGGAAAAGTTTCTGCACTCTCTAGATGTGCACAGACAGCTCAGATTCTACCTAGACAGGACTAAATCGTTTAGAAAATCTGATCAATTGCTAGTCAGTTTCACTGCAGGAGCAGTGGACAAGGCCATATCCAAACAAACAGTTTCCAAATGGATAGCACATTGCATCCATTTCTTCTACAAACAGAACGGAAAACCTCCCGCCAGTGGGTCAGGACACATTCCACCAGAGCAACCTCCACCTCTGCAGCTTTCCTCAGAGGGGTCCCCACCAGGGATATCCTGGTGGCTGCAACATGGACATCTATTCATACCTTCACCAAGCATTACCACCTGCCTATCTTATCCAAATCCAGGGTGGGCTTTGCCACTGCAGTCTTGCAGGGCATCCTAGCCAGCCCCCAGTCTTCTTGACTGCCTCCACCCTTTTCTTCAGCTTTGGTAATCAACCCAAATGTGATGACTGCAACAGTGAAACACAAAGAACATAGTACAGCTGTGTACACTTACCATAAATGTAGATGTTCAAGTGTATTCACTGTTGCAGTCCTGGTTTCCCTCCCTCCATCCCCTTGTGTGTTTCTCTCTGTCTCCTCTTACGAGGAATTTTTGGTATTTACTTTCTACTGGTGGTGTTCTTCCACCATAACCCAGCTCCCTATTGGGGGCTCCTGACAGGGCAAGAAAAACTGATATAATGGCGTCGGCTGCCTGTTTTTATACCACTGACGACCTGATGTCAGCCCTGGAGTGACAGCAACTGACTCAGAAATGCGAAGCCTCTAGTATTCGGGATGACTGAGGGCTACCCTGGCAGGGATAACCCAAATGTGATGATACACTCGAACATCTACATTTATGGTAAGTGTACACAACTGTACATTTCCTTACTGGATACTCACCAAATGGTACAAAAATTCTTGAACCAGCCAGCAGTTTCACATTCCCCTTTTATGGGGGTGGAGGTGGGGGGGGGTCTTCCTTGCTTGTCACTAGGCGATTGAGCACTTTATTTGGAGCTCTAAGATGCATTCCTACATGTCAAGATACCCAAAGAGTCAAGGAGGTTCCTACATTTTCATTTGGGAGCTAGTCATTTGTAGTTCTTGGCTGTTCCTTTCGGGTTATCCTCTGCCCTTAGTGTATTCACAAAATTCAATGCTAAAGTTGCAGAAAAGCAGAGACTGCTGGGTCTTGAGGTCTTTTTGTACATGGATGACTGTCTCCTTTCCAGTCTGACTTTAGCAAAATTAGACTTTGCTCAGGATTCTCTTCTTCAGCAGTGGATTTGTTTTACAGGTAGCCTGAGGTTCAGTATCAATATTTAAAAGTCTCAGACCACCCCCATGAATCGGATTCTGTTTCTGTTGGCTTTGTTGGACTCCTCTCTTCAAAAAGTTTTCCTTCCACCAGGGAAAGTAATCTTTCTAACACAATATTTCCCAAAACTTCTTCAAATGACTCGCATCACTGTCAGGGAGTTCCTCAGAACCTTGGGTTTCATGGCTTCTTCCATCCTCATGAACCCATTTGCTTGACTCAACATGAGGAAGCTACACTGGTACCTCTGAAATGTGTGGTGTCAGCACTCCCAATCCCTCAACTTCAGGGTGGAGCTTCTCCCTTGTCTCAGGAATGAGTTTGCCTGGTGGGCCTGAGCCTGTTCCCTCACTCCTGTCCTCCCTTTCAGGATAATTCCTCAGAAGCAAACATTTCCACAGGTGCCTTGGACATTGCCTTGGGGGGAGGGGGGGAGGCTCATTACAACAACTTATGGGCATAGGGCTGATGGGACACCCACATCAACCAAAAAAGAACTGTTGGCAGTTAAGAAAGGTCTGATCACTTTCAAAGACCAATGAAAACCCAGGTGTACTCCTAGTAAAGACACAGTATCACAGTTATGTGGTACATAAACAGGTGGGGAAATCTCACTCTTACCCTCTTTTGTCACCTAACCATATCTGCAAATTCACTAGGTCTGCACCTTATGGCTGAGTATCTACTAGGAGGAATAAATCAACTGGCAGTTCACTTAAGCAGGAGTCTTTCAGACCTTCATGAGTGACAACTGCATCGGAAATTTTTCTCAGCATAGCCAGTGAAAAGGGTGTGCCACAGATGGACCCTCATGAGTGGCAACTGCACCTGGAAAGTTTTCTCAGCATAGCCAGAGATAGACCTTTCACTTGTAAAAGTTTTGTTGAAGGACCAAAACCAAGTCAGCCTGGAGGACGGATGCCTTCTCCTTCCCTTATACAGGTCTGTTCCTCCAGTACCCTTACTCCTTACTATTGCTGAACAAGAGGAACGGAGGGCCAGGGATCATTCTTATAGCCACAGATTGGCTAAGGCAGCACTGGTATTCTCTAATACTCAGTCTCAGCAAGAAGGAATTATGTCTTCTGCCCCATGGAGTGGACCTGTTGACACAGAACAAGGGCACCATCATGTACCACATCCTGAACACTTTTAAATTGACAGCTTGTATGATATTTTGACTCCCTGGTGGAGACATCCCTTGACAAAACAGATCCCAGACATTCTAAAAGAAGCTAGGAAACTTAGTACAAGAAAATCTTACTCCAAATGGAAGAGATTTACTATATGGTACAGAAAGAGACAGAATCCTCTTCACTCTTGGTTATCATTAATCTTCTCATACTAATCGGAATGTTTGAAAAAGGGCTTTCTCATTCCTGTATTAAAATTCACCCTTCAGCCATTTCAGCTTATCTGCCCTCTCAGCCCCCTCTCTTTTCCCTCGCAATCATGAAACTGTTCTTGACAAGGGTTATTCACGTTAGATGAATTTCCCCCGAGAAAACCTGTTCATCCATAGGATCTCAATTTCATTTTAGAGAAGCTCACCCTCCCCCATCTTGGGCCAGCTGTTTGTGAAGACATCAAGCTCTTGACCTGGTTGACAGCTTTTTTTGCTAGCCATTACTTCTGTTACAAGAGTATCAGTGCTTCAGGCCCTTATGTTTGTAGAACCTTTCATCACATTCCACATGACAAGAGTATCTCTTCGGACCAACCCCTGCTTTATGCCTAAGTTGGTTACAGAGTTCTTTGAACCAGACCATCCACCTGCCTACCTTCCTTTCCTAATCCCCAAAATAGGAGGGAAAGAATACTCCACTCACTGGATGTGCATAAACAACTGTATTATTACCTGGACAGAACAAAAAATGTCAGAAAATCTGGCCTGTAACTCTGAAGGGGGAGCAGTTTCTAAACAAACAATTTCCAAATGGATCTCCCACTGTATTTTGTTTTGCTACAACCACTATGGAAAAAAAGCCACCATACTTTGATAGATCATACTCCACTAGGGCCATCGTTGTGTCTCGTTTCCTTCCTTAAAGGGGGTGACCACTAAGGACATTTTAGAAGTAAATATTTGGTTTTCTGTGCATACCTTCTCCACACACTATCACCTTCCAACCTTCTCCATTTACTCTTATTAGCTTTGAGAGTCATCCCATCAGTTAGGACCACAGCAGTGAAACACAAAGAAGATAGTACCATTGTGTACACTTACCTTAAATGTTGATGTTTGAGTGTATTCACTGTTGCAGTATTCTTAAACCTCACTCCTTCACCCTTACTGCAAAGGTTGGGGTGGACATTTTCCAGTCTAGATCCAGGTTTTCCCCCTCCTCTGTTCTTATTAGGCTCAAGGTTATACTCTGGAGTATCCTGGGCTAAGGCCACTGACCTTAAGGACCTGCTAGGGTCTTCTTCTTGTTGGAGACAAGAAAGTACTGAAGTCTTGATATCAGTCAGAGCATTAGCATGGGCTGGCAAAGGTCTTCCACAGCAGGAAATCCCATCATTTAGGTCTTGGCTGTTACACTAGCTAGTGGCCACCAAATCCTCCTGAGCTCCTTCTTTACCCATAATGCACCAACCCCTAACATCTCTCAGATCTCCTTTGAGGCTTTCACATCTAGACATATTCACCTTAGCTCCTAAAAAATGTTTGATTTTTATATTTAAATTTATTTTGCTGTTACTGTTAGTCTTTGCTTTCCATACACCTTAGAATATACTGTTTTCCTACCATTGTTGGTAGGCCTAGCCTATCCTTCCCTATCTCTTTACACATTGTGCATCTCTTTAATACCATAGTTGGTAAATTTCTTACTCTTTGAAAAAACTGTTTGTATCCCTTCAACTTTCCATCACTGCTATTTAGCCTTTCTCTAACTTCTAGTTTAAAAAAAAAAAAAAGTTTAGTTATTGGTTGTTGTTATTGTGGTATTTTCTCTTCTTTCTCAGAATGTCCGAAAAAGGATCGGTAAAGGGAATTAAAATGTCTGAAAAGTATGGGCACAAATTGCCATTTTCTGATGGACATAATCTTTGTGTGTACTGCTTGGGTTTGGAACACTTACAACAAGCATACAGCGTCTTTCGCAGGTTTAATCCCTGAGCCCAGGCCGAGAGAAAAAATAAATTGATTTTGAAAGGCTTGTTGCCAACTTCCTTTTCTGAGGCCATTACTGGGACTCAATCCCCGAAACACAAGACTAGAGACCTTGCAGAAAGGTCGAAACCTTCTGAATCTTCAGCCCCTTCCTCCTTGGAACCTAAAAAGAAAATAGAAAGATCAGATCCGAAATTAGTTACAGTCCAACCTTAGTTAGATCCGATCAAACTGGTATCAGATCCCACATCCTTGGATCAGAAGCTTTTACCAAGGACAACTTATTGTCCTCATCTGGATCCAGTCCTGTCCAAACTACCCTCTCCATTTCTAGAAGGGCACTCCAAATCTTCATCCCTAACATCTTCTCGTTCCTTCAGGAGTCTCAGTGAAGCAGATGTGGAGAGAATGATGAGGAAATTCTTCATGGCACAAATTCAGATGGGAATTCTTATGGCTCCTACCTATTCGGGACAGGAAGCCCGATCATCTACTACTCCATCCATTACAGCTCCTTCTCTAATCCAGCCTTTTGCTGTAGAGTCCGTGGATCTGAGCCTTCCGGGTTTATCTGGTTTGGATCCAAAGAAAGTACTTCTGAAACCAGGTTTGCTCTGAGTGCAACAGCTCAGACATCCTCAGATCTGTATGACTCTCGTAGCCAAAGCATCCCTGTCTGATCCACGAGGTTAGAGTCTACTACAAGGTTTTCAGAACCATCTCTTCCTCTCGGAGCTATGGCACTGGACAGCTGAGCTCCGACTTCTGCCTTGGGTGGGTTGTGTTTGGAGCAGAGGGAGGTAATTGCCCAGAAACTAACTTTCTCCGCTCCGTTGTCTTCCTTCTGTCCAGAGAGATCTGCTTTCGAGGTTGTGAAGAGAGTTTCTCTATGGTGGCAAGACAGATGAGTCCTACCCCCTCTAATCCACCTTCTACTTCTCAGATGTCTTTGCATCTTGAGCCTCAGCATTCTACCCCACAGGGACAGCCAGCTCAAAGCTTCCAGACTACCCAGCAAGGTATTTTAATCTCTTCTGATAATTCACCAGAGCATCCCACCTAGGAAGTCCGCAGGAAGAGAAAGTGCTAAAGGAAGGCACCTGGACTCTCAAGAGTCCGTCACTGAGGATATTGATTTCGATGAAGGAGGGGGGTCCCCAAAATCGCCACCCGATGAAGTCTCATTTGAGAAACATTCTTGAGATCATTAAGCAGAAGGGTGGCTGGTCTTCCCAAGACTGTTCTCTGGAGGAATCAGTATTTCTAGACGCTTTTGAAGCTGGCTCGTCTACCTCCTGGGTTACTCTGCCTACTGATGAGCTCATTGATTTGGTCTCTAGGTGGACGTGGAAGGAACCAGATTCAGTTGACCCAATCCCCAAAGGACCAGACTGGATTTTGGCTCTAGCAGTAGGAAAGGAATTTTGGAGTAAAGGGGTGTGAGTAGACTCCATGGTCTTGGTGGCACCTACAAAAAGGAACTTGCTGAACAGAGTTCCACTGTCCATCCTCCTGACAGAGAGTCTAGGGCGATTGACAGATTTTGGAAGTGAGCTTATGCTTCAGTGACTTGTGCACTCAGATCGCCAAACTATCTGACACATTTTAGGAGACTTCAAAGTGATTTGATTAAAGAACTATTGAAATCTCTTTCTGGAACCAACACTTCCTACGCTCAGTCTTCAATAGCCTCTCAGTTGGCTGCCCTACAAGCTATATATAATTCAACCATGATGCTTATCTCGCAATCTGTAGAAGGCAACTCAAGGGCTGCAGGTTCAGGTATTTCCATCAGGATACATGCCTGGATGCACCTGTGTGATTTTATGGAGCCCTTCAAGTCCTCCTTCATCAGTGCTCCTTTTGACGGCACTTCTTTGTTTGGCCCCACGGTGAAGGACACACTGTCCAAGTGTGAGAAAGATGAAAAGACCCTCTCTGCAGTGGGCATGTGTTTTTTGACCCCTCAAAGGACCTTCTCCAGGAATCAATGGGGAGGTTGAAAAATGTTTCAGAAAGTCCCAGGGTGCTTTCCAGAACATACGTGGAAATAGTTCCCCTAGAGGCAGAGGGAGGAACTACAATGGACGGAGATGCCCCCATAGAAGTGGATGCCCGCAAAAGCAGGGATCCAGAGATTCTTTTTCCAACTGACCCTTTCAGCGCTTCTGAAAGCATGCCTGATTGCCCACCTCTGGAAGCAGTCAGACATTGCTTATCCTTGAATCAGAGAGCCTGGCTAGGTGTAACAAAACCCATTTAGGTGCAGAGGATTATTTCCAGAGGTTATGTAATTCCCTTTTCCATACCCCTCCATTTGTAAAACAAATTTACAGATGCTCTACCGATTCAGAGGAAAGCTGCAACACTAGAAATTCAAAAGCTGCTAAGAAAAACAGTAATTCAAGAGGTCCCACAAGATCAGATATAATCCAGAACTTACTCAAGACTCTTTTTTAGTCCTAAAGAAAATAGGGAACTGGAGACCAATTTTGGATCTCAGTGTATTGAACAAGTCAGTTCGCTACATAAAGTTCCAGATGTTCATGGTTCAGTCCATTCTGCCCTTTCTGGGCAAGGACAACTGAATAGACCTTTGGGATGTATACTGTCACATAAAAATGAACAAACAATCCAGAAGGTACTTATGCTTTTGGCTGGGAGCAAGTTGCTATTAGTTCAGAGCACTGCCATTTGGCCTGCCGACAGCCCCCAGGGTGTTCACCAAATGTATGTCATTAGTAGCCGCACACTTGAGACTACAGGGATTCTGAGTGTTTCCATATTTAGACAACTGGCTCATTACCGCCCTGACCAGACATCAACTGACAGAAGCATGCAGTCAGGTGCTACAGACTTGTTTACATCTCAGAATAACCATAAATTATGACAAGCCTCACTTAAACCTGACCAAGACATTAGAATTCATAGGGGTTAGTGTTCACAATACTGTACCTGTGGTAGCTTCTCTTCCTCTATTGGGAGTACAAACGATAAAAATACAGGTCAGGAAAATAATTTGCAGTACCAGAATTTCATCTTGATTAATTCTGCAAGCCCTGGGATCTATGTCAGCAGTAATAATTTAGTTCCTTTAGCAAGACTCCGCATGAGAATTGTACAATGGATGCTAGCGATACAATGGTCAATGCTTTCTCAACCCATGCCAGCAAAGATAAGAGTAACTCGGGTATGCAAAACATATCCTTGTTGGTGGATGCAGTCGCAGCAGGTATTATAAGTCCATCCTTTCATCCCCCCTCAGCCCTAGACACTTCCTAGATTGGGTGGGGGAGGCATTTCCTGGGGAAACAGTCCAAGGCGTTGCAGGCATTCCAAGACTCTCTTCCTCTCGGAATAATTGTAGTCCAGGCAGACATGTCAGTAGTTTGGTTCATCAACAAACAAGGGAGAACCAGATCTTATTCCCTGTGTTGAGAAGCCCTCAGTGTGTGGCAGTGAGCGATATCTTCCAACTGTTTTCTAATAGCAACTCGTATTCCTAGAAAGTCCAACGAGATAGCAGACGAATCACCAATAGATTCCCTACTCCACGGTTGCCCCCCCCCCGGGTCTTCTTTATGCTTACCATTCGATCCCCCTAATTCCCAGATTCCTGCAGAAAGCAGCTCAGTTGAAGAGCAAAGTCATCCTCATTGCATCTTACTGGCCTCAGCAGATTTGGTTTCCCTTCCTTTGGCCTGACCTTCAGTATCCACCTTGAATTCTGGATCCAGCTCCATACATTTTGTTCCACCCAACAGGCATGATTCACTCAGATATCTTAAACCTTAAGCTAACAGCATGGTTTCTCCAAATCCTTTAATGGCCAGACAGCTAATGCTGTCTTCCCCTGTCCATTCCATACTTTTATCTTCCCATAAACCTTCTACTAGGAAACTCTACAGGAGTAAATGAAAAATTTTTGTTTGTTGGACAGAACAAAATCAGATTGACCCCTTCTCAGCTTCTATTCTGTCTGTTCTGGAATTTTTGGTGAATTTATTTATTGAAGGTGCTTGGTCATCAACTATAAAAGTCCAACTAGCAGCAATTTCTAATTTTCATTTTTGAAATTTTGGATTTCAAATTTCTTCTATGGCGTCCTGTAAGCTGTGCAAAGCCTTCTAGAGAGGCACTCTCCTTCTAAGACCACCTTATAAAGACCCCACTCTACCATGGGATTTAAATTTGGTACTGCAAGCCTTAATTCATTCTCCCTTTGAACCAGCAGCTAAATGCTAGTTGCAATTACATCTGATAGAAGAATTTCAGAACCCTCAGGTATTATCTTCTAAGCCTTCATACTTCATTTTTCATAAGGCTAGGGTAATGTTATCTACCAATGCTTCCTTCCTTTCTAAGGTAGTGTCAGAATTCAACATCAACCAATCCATTAACTTGCCAGTGTTCTTTCCTAAATTTACAAATAAAGGTGAATGTAGGTTGCATTTATTGGATTTCCATAAACAATTGCATTTTTACTTACACAGAACAAGAGAACTTAGAAAGACAGATCAGTTATTTATCTCCTTTGCGCATGCTAAATTGGGCAAATCAGTTACAAAGGTAACTCTAGCAAGATGGTTGGCGGATTACATTTCGTTTGTCTGTAACAAGTTGAATCTTTCCTTCCAAAACATTTAAAAGCTCATTGAACCCGATCTATGTCTGCTTCTTCTGTCTTCCAGTCTAGAGCTTCCATGGATGATATATGTACGGCTGCAACTTGGTCAAATCCTCATGCTTTTATCGCTCATTACAAAGTAGATCTGGCCTTGAGGGGAAGAGCAGCCATTGGCTAAACTGTACTCAGGAATATACTTAGAGTCCACCCAGGATTTTGGGTAGCTGGGGACTCCATTAGTTGAGGAATGAACGAAAATTGACAACATCAGATATAGAAGGTATGTACATGTGATGACCTCTCTTTATCCCAGGCCAGTAATCAAGAAGCCTCAGTCCTCACCACCAGTACCAGTGAGATATGGTCACTAAAACAGGAGTGGATTTACACAGTATTTTCACGTGTAGCTCTTTGCATCAAGCACAGTCCCCCCCCCCCCCAAGAGCACACTAAGATCACATTCCAGACCCCGGGACTGGACTCTGTCTCTTCAGATCCCAAACAAAGTGCACTTTGGAGCACTGTGTCCCAGTTCCAAGTAAATGACACACCCACACCTGGGTATTTGATTTTCTCACAGACACACACACACACACACACACACACACACACACACACACACACACACACACACATACTTCTTGGAAAGGCTGGCACAAATTTAATAGCTGTGCCCCTTTCTGTCCAGACAATAAGTAACTACACTGTCACCAGTCGTCACTATCAGGCTCTTATAAGGGTATCCAGTTATACTAAGTAAAATCAATATTAATAAAAATGATAGCATGTAACCCAAGCAGCAAGGTTTTTTGGAGTGACCAAGGCATTACTAAAATAAGCACAAGTACTCACATGATGGTAAAAGTAATCTCCAAAAGACCAGCCACAACAAAGGGTATAAAAATATTAAAATAAAATAGAAAACATGAGGATGTTAAATATTCAAATGCAGTAACCATCAGAGTTTCAATCACAGAAGAAATAAAAATAGCACCATTGGACAGATTCAAACAGATGCAGAAAAACACCACTGAACTAATCTTACTGTATTCTCTGACTGTTTAAAGAATAACTGTTCCGTAGGCAACTTAATTAATGCAGCAAGGCAAAATTAGATGCTGGCATGCTTACTTCAGTAAGGCAAGGTGATGGTCTTCCAACTTCTGACTGACTCAACTAACTGACTGTGATAACTGTTGTAGATTTTTATATCAGATTTCAAAGAAAACAAAGCAAGCTGCTATGTGAGTTCCATTCTATAAGTGCTGGTTATAGAATAACATCACATTTTATCAAATGACTCTGGTACAGTACACCTTCAGAGCTTTTCTAAGATCTGTTGCAGTATTTGAAAAATTACAAAACAAAAAATTTCTACTATTCCCTTCCAGAGTTCTTTGTTTAAACATAAACATTTAATCAGTTATAAAAAGACTTTTGATACACTTTCAACACAAGCATCTGCACAAGTCAGTGTGACAGTCAAATGACACAAAATTGTTTACAGAATTCCAGCTAACCATGCTGGCACATGTTACACGTGCACTGCTCTCTTCTCCCTGACACAGATGACAGTAACGCATATCATCACAGTACTCACTGTAACGTTCCATGTATGTTGTCATTTTCATTCTTCTTCAACTCCTCACCCACCAACCCCCATCCTTTTAAATGACTGACTTCTGAAGGAACAAGAGGCTTCAAGGACACTACTGTACTATGTGTTAAGCTCCATATATAGCATATTATAATAGTCTTTCTGTCATGCAGCAAACAAGATCTGAAAGATGTTAGGGGTTGGTGCATTATGGATAGGGAAGGAGCTTGAGAGTTTTTTTTGGTGGCCATGAGCTAGTGTAACAGTCAAGTCAGATCCACGAATCAGATCCACACCTATTAGTTGAGGAAGAATGAAAATGCGCAACACAGATGGAACGTTATGGTGTGTGCATAACTTCTTTTTTATCTGTACATTAATACTTTATTGCAGAACATTCAGTATCCAGTAGAGTAATGATGTAGATTTTGCTCATTATCTAAGATGGATTAATACAGCATTGCCAGGCTTATTGAGATGCTGTCTTCAGAAGTGAGATTTGACAGTGAATTTGAGGTTGGGAATTTAGCTACATTAGCGAATAAACAGGTATTGCATAATATCTGACGTTCTGTGTACGATTATGGTTTTGGAAAATTACCTTATTGCGATAAAGGGGCTCTTGTGTTTCATTGATGCTGTGAGCTGTTCCATGCATGATCATCCAAGACAAGCAGGTCATAGTAGATAGATCAGACTAAATGTGGTCCACTTGAGAAAGTAATGACATTCTGTTTCAGCATTACTGCCAAGAAAATCCTATGGCAAAAACAGATACATCTAAAGGAAAGTGGAATATGAGACTGTGTGGTCTAGATGTATCACATACTACTGAGGAAGAACAAATGACAGTTATGAGAAGTGCTTCAGGTTATGATGAAGGTGGATTAAAGCTGAAAGTACAGTCATCTTCTGAGGTGCTTAGAGATGAAAAGTCTTAACTTTGCAAAGAGTTGCACACTATTGGGAATTGAGATTGCTTAAAAGTAAGAACCAAGGTAAGCTTGAAACTGTTAAAACTGAGATGACAAGAATAAATATTAGCATTTTGGTAATTAGTGAACTAAAATGGGTGGGTCATTTTATATGTGGTAATCACTGAATCTATTGCGGGCAAGAATTTTTCAGAATAAATGGATTTATCCATTGTAGTTAATCAGAGGATATTAAAATAGTACTGTGCTCCACCCTTAAAAATGATAAATGAATTGCCTATGGGTCTGAGATTATTCTATCACTACCACTGTATAAGTTTATATTCCATGTACAGATGCCAGAGTGGAAGATGACCAGTTTTATGAGTACCTTTGGTATCTTGTAGAAATAGTACCCAAAATATATTACCTTTATCTTAGGTTCATAGGTAGTTACTAGGCTAATGGCACTAGGGCCTTTACAAACCTAGCCATGTAAAAAAAACCTGTGTACCCTAATTGACTGTAGTTAGATGGTTGTTGTTAGACCAATTCTGTTATCAGCATCGACTACCCCATTAATGAGGAATATAGGTCCCACCCCTTGGGTGAATTTACAGTTACCCATTCATTTGTTAAGATTTCACTTAATTAGGGTCATTGAGGAGCATTAAGTGATTGGAATGCTTAATGAGAGACATCTGAAATAGTGGGCAAGTTTAGACCTGGAATTTGAAATAAAGTGGACAGACAAGTAAAATTGTGTCAAGGTAATCCATTGGTCATAGCAGATGCAGTTTTTCAGCAGCCTATGATACATATTTACACATGGATATTACCAGGTGGTCAGTACTGACAACAGATTGGCTGTATATTTTGTGGTCAGAGATGGAAGAACTCTACATGTTTTGTGAAAATAAAACCTGCAATTGGCTGTAGGCAGAGCCTGTCTGCTTTTTACAATAAAGTTTAGAATTAAATTAAAAAGAACAAGAAAATGTCTACAGGCGAACAATTTTCCTATTGAGTATGTCGAAGAGGTGAAGAACAGATTTAAGGGATTGGATTGAGTGGGTAGAACACCTAGAAAACTATGGACAGAAGCTTTTGATATTGTTCAGGAGGTGACCATGAAAATATTCGAAATGGAAAGAAGATTAAGAAGGCAAAATGGCTGACTGTGAATGCTTTGGTAGTGACCAAGAAAAGAAGAGCAGAAGTTAATGAAGACTGGGAAGATGTCAATCTGAATGCAGTGTTTCAGAGAATAGCAAGAAGAGATCAAATAAAAATACAAAAAATCGGAAGATGATAGGATAAGAAAAACAAGAGACCTGTATTCATGAAGATTGGTGATATTAAGTTAAACATCCATATAAAAATGGGCTTGATAAAAGAAAACAATTGGAAGGACAGAAGCAGAATATCCAAAATAACTGCATAAGAAAGCCCTTAATATCACTGAAACATTTAACAGTATATTTTGTTATTTACAGTTAGATGTGGTGGAGACTGAAATTAAATGGATCTTGGAAAGCCTTACTAATAAGAAGGTTGCAGGAAGTAATGGACATCCAGCTGAATTGTTTGAAATCTATAAAATAATGCCCTTGCAGTTTTGCTTTGAATTTGCCCACAAATTTGGAGAATACAACAGTGGTTATTTAGACTGCAAGAGCTTGATGTATATTCTAGTTCCAAAAAAATTCAGTATTAAAAATGCTGAAATTATCAAACAGTTACATTTGTTAGCATACTAACAAGGTAGTGCTTAAGATCCTGAAGTTAGACATCAGCTGTATATGAATCAGGAACTGCAAGATATACAGGTTCATTTTAAATGGGTCAGAGGCACCTGAGATCAAATTGCTGACGTGCTGGACAATAAAGCAAGGGAGTACCAGTAAAATATTTTACTACTACTTTACTGAATGCACAGCAGTTATTTTTTACCTGTGTGGATCATAATAGGTGGTGGCACAATCTTAGAGAAATGGGGATACTGGCTAACTTTATCTGCCTCCTGAAGAATCTGTATGCAGAACAACAAGCAGCAGTTTTAAGTGAATATGGAGTTAACTGACTGATTCAGGGTTGGGAAGTAATGCAATAAGGCTGCACATTAGCTCCCTACTTATTTAATTTATATGCGGAATATACAAACCTCTCAGTGTACGAATTCAGGACAAAGCCAAACTAATTAGGGAGACAAAGGCCCATAACTGGAGACTGATTTTAAATATTGTTGTTAGAAAGTTGCTAGAATAGTGGTTTTGCATTCGCAAACATTTTCTGAAGGATATGAAGTTTAAAACTCAAATGTTTGTCATCATTTACTTTTTTTAATCCTCAGTTTTGTTGGCAAACCAAACATTTTATGAAGAACAGACATTAATATAAGACAAGTCTGGACACCCTGTGAAATTCTGAACAGTTGAAAGGTATGCGAACATGTCGTGCAGAATGCTGGGTTAGATGAATCAGATGGCCAAATCAAATTATTGGGGAAAATAGTAACAACCTCTGATGGCGCAGATGGTACCATTCTAATGTTTGAAAGTGAGCAAGACTTGAAGAGTCTGCTAACAAAGGTGAAAGTAGAAAGTGCAAAAGTTGTCTTTGCTGCTTAACATCATCAAACCATATAAATATTTTTTCTTTAGATGGAGAAGAGGTGAAGGCAGTGAAGAGTTTATTTTCATGAGATCAAAGATCTCTGCAGATGATGACTGCAGCCATGAAATTAAAAGATGATTGATTCTTGGAAGGAAAGCTAGCAGATATGTATAAGAATATAAAGAGCAAAGATATCACATTGTCAACAAACGTCTATATAGCCAAAGCTGTGCTTTTTCAGTAGTAACTTGTATCTGTGACAGTTGGAATGCATGTAAGGCTGTGTACTATAAAACTGATGCTTTTTAATTGTGTTGTTAGAGAAAACTTTGAAAAATTGTGTTCTGTAAGAATAACAAATCAGTCAGTGATTAAGAAAATATACCCAGACTGTTCAGTGTCTGATAATAAAACTTAATGTCAATGTTTTGGGCCTTGGTTGGGGAGGGTTCTAAGTGTAAAGTGGTTGCTGTTAGTTATAGGCTGTGCTTGCCAACTAGCACTTCCTTGAATTAGATATTAATTGCATCTTCTCATGCTTAGCCACAATTACTACTTGCATTTCAAGGGATTTTTCTTTTTCTTTAACGTCATCCTCTGCCAATTTCTGTGCAGTTTTTGTCCTGTTCACTTAGTGTAACCTAGAATAAAGGAAATATTGTGCAGTCACAGACAAGGAGTGCCTTAAGAAAAATAGGAAATGAGGAGAAAAAGGTAGGTGGAAAATACAGTCTGACTCTGTACATAAGTGTGTAGTAGTTAATTCTGAGAATGGTTTGGAAATAAAGGTAAGTGCAAGTGTAGATCAGGCTTGCGTGTCTGAGAGAGAGGGAGACGTTTGTACTACATATATTTCAATTTTATGTATTAAATGGTAAAAATATTTGTACCGTAAGTTTGACTATTGTCATATGCAAAGCCATAGAAAGACTTCTCATGGAACTGATCTGTAGGGATATAGGAAATCCACAAATGCTGCTCCTTCTCATTTTGGATTCAGGAACAAGTCTTGCTTACTCAACCAGGTGGATGTTTTTGAAAAGGTCACCAAAGCAATTGATGAAGGCAGAATGGTACACACCACATACCTCAACCTAGCCAAAGCTTTTGACACAATTTCCCACTCGGGCATAGCAGAGAAGCTAAATAAACTGGGAGTAAACCCCTGTGGCACAACTTGATTGCCAGATAGAATGCAGGGTATCAAAACAGAGGAAGTTACCTCCTCAAAGAGACCAGTCTTCAGTGTAATCCCCCATGTTAATGTGCTGTGACCTCTCCTGTTTAGAATCTACTTTTCCAAAGTAAAAGCCAATACCAAACGGCTCTGTCTGACCAAATTTCCAGTTGACTGCAAGCTGGGAGCAATCATTGAATCCCTAAATGACTTAGCCTATTTGTCCCAAATAAGTAACTGGTGCCAAAATCATGGGCTGAAACTAAATAACAAAAACATGCATTACTGTAAGTTTTGGGAAGTCATCTACCCCAGGGAACTACCACATTAACAATTTAATCTAAGGGTTGATCTCTTTGTTCAGAACTTGTGAAGTTAATGTATATAGTGACCTAAATTTTGACCAGCATGTGTCAATTGTTGTAGGGAAGTCCTTCAATATTGCACAGCTTATAAATAAAGGGATTGTATCTAGGGATGTAATTTTTCCCTTTTACTCAGGCCTCATTAGGCCAATCATTGAATGTAATGCCCATTTGACATGTATCTGTCCAGACGCACGCAACAACTAGAACGCCTAGAAAAATACCTTACTAACAGGATGCAAGGCCTAAAAAACATGTCCTACATGGGCCGACCCAAAGCTCTGTCACTGTACTCTGTATCCTACAGACTGCTAAGAACCAGTGTCTGGCATACAAGGCATCCTGTCACCCAATACTGATGCATTTACTGCAAATCAGCAAGTCAAATGGCATCAGAAATACTTGGTCTAGGGATCTAAACCTCTTCTGCAACATCAACAGAATGGTTTGGAGGGATGGGTATATCTCATAAAGGATACTGCTGCACTGAAACAGACGTCCATCCATATAAAGTAAAGCTCATCCCTATCCATATTCAAGCACGTTTTGGATGTATGGCTGGGAAACAGAAAATTTACCTAAGGACTGCCCACTTTACTGGTAATGGACAGTAGCAGCTCCTAAATGCTTTATCCCAAGCATGCACCCCTTGATGTTGTCTGGTATGATCCCATTTATTATCATTAGAGGGTAATTTGTAGTTAGCAGGCATGGGATGGATAAGGCCAATATCTAAACAAATGGCATAGGGAAATTGGATAGGCTTAAAACAGCCTGCATGGGCAGCTAGCCTAATACTTACCTATGAACATCTGCTGTTGTCCGTCTTTGCTCAAGGCCACATTAATCTTCACAAAATTTTAGAATAAATTTTGTTACATTTTTCTTGTGTCTTATTTGCTTGAGAATTATTATTCATAGGTTTATAGGAGTACAGCATGAGGAGCTTTAAGCCCCAGCAATTCCTATTACTTGTTTCCATTATTCTTAAGGCAAAATAACATACCCAACACACTAGTAATAGGCGACACTATAGTCAGGCACACTGATGTCCCACTAACTAGGCTGGACGAGGAGAAGGTTACAGTTAGCTGCCTGTCCGGTGCCAGGATCTGCCACATAACACAAGCACTCCAGGTTGCTCCAGAACAAGTACAAATACGACTCTGTTATTGTCTATGTTGGTGTGAATGACCTGAGATGTACCTCCCTGGACTACATGAAAAGAGACATGGAAGAGCTCTCTGATCATGTAGCCCAAGCCGGTATGACCCTGACCCTGAGTAGCATCCTGCCCTCACCAAGAATGATGCCACAGTATAAAGAAAAATGATCAATTTCAACAGTTGGCTAAGTTTCTGGTGTCATTCAAAGGGGATCCAGTATCTGTCTGCTTGGGATGACATGCTCGACAAGCCACGTTGCTTTGCAAGAGATGGCTTGCACCTGTCACCCTTAGGCTTTCGAATACTGGCCAAGGCTTTTGCCTTTTTTAGGCAAGGCTCAGAAGACAAATCCACCACCATAAATAGCACAAGTAACCAAACACTAAGGGTAATGCTACTCAACGCCAGAAGTCTAAACCTGAAAATGCATGCATTCAAGGCACTCCTCAGTATGGAGAACATTGATATCTGTGCAGTAAAAGAAACCTGGTTTAAGGCTCCAGAGAGCACCCTAGCACTGCCAGGCTATAACTCATACCATACTTTTCGGCCACAGAACCTGGACCAAAACACAAAAGGTGGCGGTGTATCCATAGTCATCAAGGATGCCCACACCTCCAGGTTAGTGGCGCAGCACAATGCCTCAGAGATCATCCATGTGCAACTAACAACGGGCAAAACTGCATTCCAAATTGTAGCTTGCTACAGATCACCCACCATGACCCAGGACCCCCATTCCGCGTTTCTGGAGACACTGGAAAATATGAAGGTCCTACCAAAAGCCGTAATATTGGGTGATGTCAATTACCGAAACATTAACTGGGAGAACTATGCAAGTACTAACTCCCTTGCCCACCGCTTCCTAGAATTTATAAACTCAAATACCCTGGATCAACTGGTCAGCACCCCCACCAGAGGTGACAACATATTGGACCTGGTCATCACCAACATGGGCGACTGGTGGTCAACCCCTCACTCGTTAGATCCGACCATAGACTAATCACTCTGGATATCCACATTCCATCCCCACCCCCAATCAAGGAAACCACTGTGAAAAACTTTTCAAAAGCAAACTTCACATTACTTAAGACCGAGGTGGAGAAGTTTCACAGCCCTCATTCTAAAGGACAACATTATCCAAGCTGCTGAATCCCTTATAGGGGCACTCTGTTAGCACCTGCAAGAATGCATGGATCGTGCTATCCCAAGCAAAACCAGGACTCACTCCTCCAAGAAAAGGAAACCAGTCTGGTGGACCCCTGCCATAAACAAGCTGTACAACAGAAGGAGGAAACTAATACAGAAAAGAGTAAAATCCCAAGAAGGAAAGACATCCCTGATAAGTATCAGCAAGAAACTACGATCCCTCATAAAATCATCCAAGGCTAGCTTCGAAAGAAAAATTGCCAAGAACTCCAAAGATAATCACAAAGCGTTCTTTAGCTATGTCAAGAACCTAAGTGGAAACTATCAGATCGGCTCTGAGCTAGTGCAGAATGGCACAAAATACACTGAACCAACTGATATTGCCAACATTCTGGCAGACAGGTCTAGTGCAGACTTCACCCCCCCTCTCACCCCCTAAACGGCCTATAACCATACCAGAAGAATGTAGACCCCCAGCACTCACTGACACACAGGTTAAAACAGCCCTATCCAAAGCCAAAAACACAGTTTCGATGGGACCAGACGGTGTCCCAGGCTGTGTCTTACAGAACTCCAGAATGAACTAACCCCTTACCTAAACACACTGTTCAAACTCAGCCTCTCTACAGGCTACATACCCATAGAGTGGCACACAGCAACAGTTATCCTGCTTCCCAAAGGTGGAGCCATAACGGACCTCGGGAACTATCGCCCTATAAGCCTGACTAGCCTGGTCTGCAAGGCTATGGAGCACATCATCATGGAACTCGTTAAGAGAGACACTGGGAACCTCCAAACATTGGACCCTACCCAGTTTGGTTTTGTTAAGGGCAGATCATGCCTCCTAAACCTGGTGGACTTCTTTGAGACCGTAACCAAGGCTCTAGACGAGGGAAAGGAGGTCCACCACAGCCTACCTAGACCTCGCAAAGACTTTCGACACCATTCCTCATTCTGGTATTATAGACAAGCTCACCAGCCTGAACATAAACCCCTATGTCATGGGATGGGATGCCAATTGGCTCACAGATAGAACCCGCACGGTGAGAGTTGCAGGCTCTAGGTCCGACACTAAACCAGTTACAAGTGGCGTCCCCCAGGGCTCAGTCCTGGGACCCCTCCTGTTCGGTATATACTTCTCAGAGGTACAGGCAAGCACAGTAGCACTATGGCTAACCAAGTTCGCAGACGTCTGCAAACTGGGGGCCATAATTGACTCTCCGGCTGACACAGACATCCTCCAGAAGGGTCTCCCTGAGACGGATACCTGGTGTCAATATCATGGCCTCAAGCTAAATGCCAAAAAGTGCATAGTCACCCCCTTTGGAAAAAACAAAGTACCCGCGAACTACCACATATACGTGGTAGTCCACTAAATACAGAAAATGTAATAAGGGATCTGGAGACCCAAGTAGATGGTAATCTCTCCTTTGATAATCATATTGCCAAGGTAGTTAGAAAATCCTTCTGTGTGGCCCACCTAATCACAAAAGGGTTTGCATCTAGAACAAAAGAGGTTATTGTACCCCTCTGCTCATCACTCATCAGACCCATCATAGAGTACAACTCCCTATTTGGGATGTACCTTACAAGACACCTGCAACAGCTGGAAAGACCACAGAAGTACCTCACCAAGAGGATTACTGGCCTCAAACAGATGCCCTATGCAGCCCGACTGAAGAAACTCCAGCTGTACTCTGTTACATACCGCCTACTCAGAGGTGATGTCTGACTGACATACAAGGCCATGTCCAACCCAGAATTGAAGGACATGCTCCACCTAAAAAAAAACAAATCCCTGAGAGCCACGCACTCTAGGGATCTAAACCTCACCATAATGATAAATAGTGCTGGAGGGATAGATTCCTGTCGCAGAGACTCCCCATGCTTTGGAACAGGATTCCAATCTACATTAGGCAGAGCCCCTCACTAACACTCTTCAAGAGAAACCTTGACGAGTGGATGGGAAACAGAAAATTTACCCCAGGGATCACTGCAGTGGCTGTGCTGGACAGAGGCACAGGGAACTAATGACTTTGCTGGACAGAAGCACAGGGAACTAATCTAAGGGGGCGGTGAAAGTCAACACATTCTGGCTAGGATTACAGATGCCCTCGGGCAGATAGCCAAGTACTTACCTATGAACCTAAGAGCTAGAGCAGGGGTGAATTTATGGATATCCAGTCACTATCCTGGTTAGGTTTAACAACAGTTAGGGAGATGCTTGTTTGATATTGAGAGGAAGCTTTATTCCATAGTTAGGAACTGTTTTAGGAGAGTTGTGTATCATTCCAATATATTGCAATGCAGGCACAGATCCAAAGGGCAGGTATTGGTGTTGGTACCTTTTTTATAAATGTGTGAAAGGAAAAGCAGGACATTGTAAATTGTGGCCTTTTAGATGAGCAGCGGTCACCATGTACACGTTTGTAGGAGATGGAGTTGAGTAATATGTTTTTTTAAATACTCCATGTAGTAGAGAGAGCTCATAAATGAGATATTTATTAGGTGTGGTGTTTTTAGCAGATACGCAACACGGCTGGATAAATACATGCCAAAGAAAGCCTTAAATTCTATTGTGAGTCTAATAAGGGAGCAGTAGGGAGGCTTAAAATGCTATCTTAAAAATGAGTCAATTTTCACTTATGTTAGAAACACTGGCTAATACACACTGTCTGACTGTCTTATGTTTCCATCTGATAAACTGTAATGTGCATTTTTGGCTGTTGTAAATAATGCAAACTGTAAATACTTTTCATTCTTCAATAATATCATTCAAACTGTATGTCTCGATCATTGTCAGTACTTGCTGTATAATAGTCATTGTTAATCAGACTTTACATAGTTTATATAATTAACAAGGTGGTGACTGAACAGGGTCAGCATATCAGCTTACCTACCCATTAAACTATCGATCTGATATTATCCATAGCACTATTCCTCACTTTAGGGTCGTAGGATCTGACATCTGATCCGAGCTGGCAACTTTTCAGACAGATTCCAGGCTTAAGGTCCTCCCATTCTCATAATCTTTTGCTGTCATCTAACCCCTCAGATCTCATTTGACGCTCCCCACTTCAGACGTGATTCCTTTGGCTTGAGTCTCTTCTGGGGATAAGCACTTAATGTTAAGTTGTCAATCTCGCCTTGATTCTTGCTGGATGGGTTCGGCTACGACTCGGCCACTCTAAAAGCTCGAGAGCTAGTTCCACCGGCTCGAGGCTCCCCTATAGCCCACAATGCTAGGCGGTAACTCCCCAGATCTCGTTTGCCGCTACAGCGATCGAGGTGTGTTCCTACCGGCTCAGGTTAGTTTTTTGGTAAAGAACTAGTTTCTTAGCCTTTTTCCCCTTTAAAGTTAGTTGTTTCTTATAAATAGATAGTTTTAAGTTAGTTTATCCCTGTTCCATTGACTTTCCACTCCCTTTTCTCCACAAAATCTTTAGATTTTTCCCTCGGGCCCTAGGCCCAGTCCCTCCCTTCCTATAGTGAGTGACTGTGTTTTATAGGGATTTTTATTTTTAACTACTATAATTTGTTTAAATTATTTTTAATTTCCCCTAAGTGTAATCGGTGTGTGTGTGTGCTTGTGTGTTACACTTTCCCTTAGATATGTCTAAGGAATCAAAGGTCTCAGGCTTTAAGAAGTGTGACTCGTGCTGTCAGAAGATGTCTCTGACAGACGGTTACACTTCTTGTGTGTACTGCCTGGAACCTTTGCACCTGCAGGACTCATGTGCTGTTTGCCATGGCTTCAGCCCTCGAGTCCTGCAGGAGTGAAAAAATAAACTTATTCTAAGGGGCTTACTTAAGCCTGAGGGTCCCTCGACTCAGTCTTCAGGGAAATCCTCTAAGCCTTCTAGACCTTCGGCTCCAGTTTCTGAGCCGTCTTCTGGAGGCCCTAAAGCTATTCGAACATCGGCTCCGGCCAGAGCCGATGAAACTCGAATACAAGCCCCTACTGTGTCCTCGGCTCCGGCCGGAGCCGAGGAAAACATTACTCTGTCGGCTCCGATTATTTTATCGGAACCGACATCCAGAAAGAGGTCAGGCTCTCCATCTATTGGCTCCGTTCACTCGGCTCCAGCATCACCATTGCTGTCTGAACGGAGCCATAGATCTCACTCTTCTAGGTCTTCCAGGTTATCGGACCATGACCTTCAGAGAGTAGTGAGTCGACTTCTTAAGTCCGAGGCATTAGCCCAGATGCTTCAAAGTCCGACTCAACAGTCGAGACCTACTCCTACCACTCAAACTATTCCTCCTCTGACTCTTTTGAGTTCGGAGCCGGGGCGGCTCGGACCCGAGACTATGATGGCGTCGGAACCAATACCTTTGTCTTCGGTTCCGTCGTCTGCTCCGATGTCTTCCTTGGAAGAATCTCGGCGCCGGACTTCCCTCGTCGGCTTCGAGGGGGCGAGTGGCATCGGACCCTTGTCTGACCCCGCTCTCCCTCTCGGTGCTTCGGCGCTGGTGAGTTTGGCTCCGACATCGACCTCGGAGCCATCACTGTCGGTGCCGGGGGAGGTTTTCAGTTTTTCGGACCGGAGACCTCCGGCTCTGCCTGACAGGGGTGCCTTCGAGGTCATGAGGAGCGTGTTAGAACCAGGTTCTACTCCACAGTCGGTTCTTTCTGCCCCTCCCCCTATGGTGCCTCCGGTGATTTCGACTCACTCTCTCATCCCCGACCGTAGAGAGCCAGCTCCTCAAGTTTCCCCTGTGGGGATCTCCTCCTCTTCCGAGGCTTCTCCTGACCCTGTAGGAGAGCCCCCTAGGAAGAGGCAGTGTAAGAGGAAGCACATTGACTCCCCTGAGTCTGTCACCTCTGACACTGATTTAGAGGATTCTGAAGGTTCCCTCGTTCCCCCTCTGAAGATGTCTCCTTTGCAGACATCCTTGAAATCTTAAAACAGAGGGGGAATTGGCCAGCCCTCAACCCTTCAGAGGATGAATCAGTGTACCTTAAGGCGTTTGGCTCTCGCCCTTCCACCTCCTGGGTGTCCCCTCCCTTTGACCCCCTTATGCAAGTGGTGGCAAAGAAGGCTTGGGCGGCTCCTGACTCAGTGGAACCCACCCCCAGGAGACCATCAAAATTCATCACGGCCCCCAAGGATAAAGAATTTCTGACCAAAGGTGTCCCTGTTGATGCTATGGTGATGGCTGCGGCTACCAAGGAGGAGTTAGCTGATCCTTCGGTGTCTGTTCATCCTCCTAATAAGTAGTCTAGCTCGATGGACAGGTACGGGAAGCGGATGTTCTCGTCCGCGACCTTTACTATGAGATCGCTGAATTACCTGTGTCATTTTACTCGACTTCAGAGGGACTTACTCAAGGAAGTGAGTGAAATGTTGAAGGACCCAACAGCTGCGGGTTTTCAGGATAGGATGAACTCTCAGCTGGCTACCCTTAATTCTATAACCAACTCCTCCATGTGCCTCCTTATGCGGCTGATGGAGCAAGTAGAGCTGCAGGTACAGGTGTAGCCTTGCGTAGGCACGCCTGGATGCGGCTTTGTAACTTTGTGGACCCTTTTAAGGCGTCCTTCACTAATTCCCCCTTTGATGGATTATCCCTCTTTGGTCCTGAAGTGAAGGAAACCCTGACTAGGTGCGAGACTGATGGCAAAACTCTTTCTGCCGTCGGAGTCCGTTTTTCTACTCCTTCTAGACCTTACCCCAAAGGTCAGAAGGGGGGAAAGATGTGGTTCCGTAAACAGTCTCAAGGAGAATTGCCTGATGCACAGAGTCGATTCCCCTCTAGAGGCAGAGGGGGGAACAACAATGGTAGACGCCGCCCTAGAGACAGAGGGGGGCCCGCAGAATCAGGGCAGTCAAGAATCCTTTTCCGACAAGCCCTTTCAGCATCCCTGAGGTGTTGCCCGACTGTCCACCTTCGGAGGCAGTCGGGGGAAGGTTGTCACTGTACCCAAAAGCCTGGCTATTCCTAACTCAAGACAAGTGGGTACAGTCTATCATTTCCGAAGGCTACAGAATCCCTTTCCTTTTCATTCCGAAGCTGTCCAAAAAATCCCTTCCAGACGTTCCACCCAGTCAAAGGGAGCAAGCAGCATCAGAAATTTCAAAGCTGCTCGCAAAAAGAGCCATTCAACCAGTGCCAGCAGACCAAGTAGGATCCGGAACCTACTCCAAATTCTTTTTGGTTCCAAAGAAAACAGGGGACTGGAGACCCATTTTGGATCTCAGCAACTTCAACAAGTTTGTCAAGAAAACAAAGTTACGGATAGTCACGCTGCAGTCCATTCTTCCCCTTTTGGGGCGGGACAGCTGGATGTGCTCTATAGATCTCCAGGATGCGTACTATCACATCAAGATGAATCGACGCTCCAGGAGGTTTCTTCGCTTCAGGCTGGGAACCAGTCATTTTCAATTCAGAGCCTTACCCTTTGGTCTCACTACAGCCCCCCGAGTGTTTACCAAATGCATGGCAGTGGTAGCCTCTCATCAACCTACTCCAAATTCTTTTTGGTTCCAAAGAAAACAGGGGACTGGAGACCCATTTTGGATCTCAGCAACTTCAACAAGTTTGTCAAAAAAAGGATACGGATAGATAGTCACGCCTGCCATTCTTCTTCTTTGGGGAGGACAGCTGCTGGTGCTCTATAGATCTCCCAGATGCGAGCCTCTCATCTGAGACGACAAGGATTCCAGGTGTTTCCTTATTTAGATGACTGGCTCCTTACAGCCCCCACCAAGCATCTTCTACTCCTCGCCAGAGACTACACCTTTCGAACATGTCAGGCTAGGCATTTCAATAAACTACTGAAAAGTCTGTCTTGTCGCCTTGTCGTGTTATTACTTTCATAGGCACAAATCTAGACACAGTCAAGATGTCAGCCAGACTCACAGAGCAGAGGATAGCAGACATACACAAACAGGTCTTTTTTATCTTGCAGACCAACAAGGTCAAAGCCAGACAGATCCTGAAAGTCTTGGGGATTATGGCGGCGGCCATCCCTCTTCTACCATTAGCACGCTTCCATATGAGGATTTTACAATGGATGCTCTTCACACAATGGTCTTACCAAAGCCTCCCAATGTCCCATCCTATTCGGATAACTCAATCGTGCAAGAATCATCTCTCTTGGTGGATCACATCTCCTCAGCTCCTCCTAGGGAGACCTTTCATCCCTCCCCCTCCGGTTGCTACAGTGACAACGGACGCCTCCCTGATCGGGTGGAGGGGGGCATTTCCAGGGCAGGACAGTCCAGGGCATGTGGCAACCGTTCGAGTGCCACTTGCACATAAACGTCCTAGAGATGAGAGCAGTGCTTCTAGCGTTGCAAGCCCTACAAGACTCTCTTCCCAAGGGAACTATAGCAATCCAAACAGACAACATGTCTGTAGTGTGGTACATCAACAAACAAGGCGGAACCAGATCTTACCCCCTATGTCGAGAGGCACTCAGACTGTGGCAATGGGCGATTTCTTCTCAGCGATTTCTGTTAGCAACGCACATCCCCGGGAAGTCCAGTGTGATTGCAGACAAATTGAGCAGAGCTATTCTCATGCCTCACGAGTGGTCTCTGAACAATTCAGTGTTGGAGCAAGTTTTTCGAAAGTGGGGCAGGCCTTGCTGCAACCTTTTTGGTACTCCCCAAAACAGCAAGTGCGACGATTTTTTCACCTTCTTTCCCCAACCAGGCCACCCCAGCAGAGACGCTTTAGTACACGTTTGGCCCCAGGGACTTCTTTATGCCTTTCCTCCCTTCCCACTGATATCTCAATTAATTCAGAAAGCCATCGCTCAGAAAGCTTCCATGATCCTCATTGCTCCTTACTGGCCTAGACAGGTTTGGTTCCCATTTCTTCACAGTTATCTGTTGGAACAACCTTGGCATCTGGACCCAGTCCCAGGCCTCTTGACCCATCAGTCGGGTCAGTTGCACCACTCCCTTCCCTCTCTGAACCTCACAGCTTGGTTCCTCCAATTCCGACCTTAGCCAGGCTTCCTTTGATATCTCACTCAGTTAGAGATATCTTGATTGCCTCTCATAAATCTTCCACTCGGAAGATTTATCATAGCAAGTGGAAACCTTTTGGGCACAGTCAAAGAATATAGATCCTTTCACTGCTTCTATTCAAACAGTTCTAGACTTTCTAGCCGAACTTTTCCATGCAGGTTCATCCCCATCTACCATTAGAGTTCAATTGGCTGCAATTTCGAACTTTCATGTTGGAGTCTCAGAGTCCTCTATTATGTCTCACAAACTCTGCAAGGCCTTTTTAAAAGGTGTCTTTCTACTCAAACCACCCATCAGAGATCCTCCTCCTCAATGGGATCTCAATTTGGTTCTGGCATCCTTAATTCTTCCCCCCTTTGAACCTGCGGCTTCATGTTCTATAAAATTACTTTCGTGGAAGACACTCTTTTTAGTAGCTATCATAGAAGAGTCTCTGAACTTCATGCTCTGTGTAATCGACCCCCTTATCTAGTATTTCATAAAGACAGGGTGTTCTTGCGTACTAACCCGTCCTTTTTGCCCAAAGTAGCTTCATTGGCAAATTTGAACCAAACCATTGAGCTTCCTGTTTTCTTCCCAAATTACTCTAATAGGTCAGAACAAAAGTTACACTGTTTAGATATTCATCGCCAACTTAGGTACTATTTAGACAGGACCAAACAATTCAGGAAGTTTGACCAACTGTTTGTTTCTTATGCAGAAGGTAGAATGGGCCTTCCAGTTTCTAAAGTCTCTCTCTCTAGATGGCTTACTTCGTTGATTACCCTAGTGTATGAGATAAGACATCAACGGTTGCCATCCAAACCCAGGGCTCATTCAACCAGAGCTTTAGCCACTTCTGTAGCTTTCCAAGATAGGCTGCCTATTGATTCAGTTTGTTCTACAGCTACTTGGGCTTCTCTCCATACCTTCATTTCTCATTATAAGTTGGACTTGGCCTCCAGAGACCGAGCCAACTTTGGTTCCACTGTACTCAAGAGTCTGTTCCGATAGGCCACCCGGGACAATGTGCTAGGGACGCGGTCCCATCCAGCAAGAATGAAGGCGAGATTGACAACTTAACATTTAGAAGTTATGTACCTACCATAACGTTCCATGTTAGTTGTCTTCTTCTCGCCTTCTTTCTTGCATCCCACCCTCCTTCCCCCTAGCCAGGACAGACCTAGAAGAGTTCTTTCTTGGTTCCTTATGGAATTTTATTTCTGGCCTTAGCTTTCAAACGAGATCTGAGGAGTTACCGCCTAGCATTGTGGGATATAGGGGAGCCTCGAGCCGGTGGAACTAGCTCTCGAGCTTTTAGAGTGGCCGAGTCGGAGCCGAGGATCGGCTCCGAACCCATCCAGCAAGAAAGAAGGCGAGAAGAAGACAACTAACATGGAACGTTATGGTAAGTACATAACTTCTAATTTTTGTACTTCCTTGTAGTTTGTGAGTTTTCGACTGTCTCCTTAGAGTTTACGATTAGTCTTTGTCTTCGCTCCTCCCATTCTAGCTATCCCTTTTTGTTAAGCTTTTTGGCGCCACTTTTTCTCTATCAAAAAAAAAAAAAAAAACGCTTCTCTAGTTCCAGGCTTTCCCTTGTTTCTACAAGTTTTGCAGTTTTGTAGTTTAGTGCTTCTGGTTGTCTTTGTTGTTTTTTTTTACTTTGATTCAGTTTCCCAGTTTAAGGTTTTGTTTGGTGTTTTGGTTTTTGGTGCTTGGTCTGTTTTCTTGTCATGTCTGACAAGCCAGCAGGTTTTAAGAGGTGCTCCTCGTGTGGTCAGAAGATGCCCCTTTCCGACTCGCACGAGGAGTGGCTCTGTTGCTTAGGAGCTGGCCACTTGGAGGTTAAATGTGGCATTTGTGCTGCCTTCAACCCCAGGGCCTTGGTCAAGCGCCGCAATAAGCTGCTATTAAAAGTGATGGCTCAGGAGCACTGTTGCTCAAGCTGGGTCCCTCTGACCACAAGAAGAAAGCACCCTTGGTCTCTGGGTCCTCTTCTTCAAAGAAGCTTAGGCTGTCAGATCCTAGCTCCTTGTGTCCGGCTGCAGCCTTGGATCCGAGGTCCTGCATATCTACTCCCAGATCCAAGGCCTCCGGTTCAAGACCTAGGTCCCGGAAGTCTACTCCTGGGTCCTAGGCCTCCATATCGAGGTCTTTGGATATTACCTGTATTAGGCTCGCCAAGGATCCTTCCTTCTTGGATCCGAGGCATTTGCGCTGTGAATGCTTGGATCCTGTGTTGCCCTCTGATTCGAAGCTGACAGATCCGGGACCCACATCAGATCCCATCTTGACTGGGGACTCTCCTGTGGGTTCTGTGGGTTCTGGCCCAGAGCAGCACCTTATAGCTCCCAGTCACAGAAGCTTTTCCTCAGAGAGGTACAGCAGGCCATTGGGGTCTAGATGCCCATCTCCAGCTACGTCGTCAGCCTCTTCTAGATCCTTCAGGAGCTTGCTCCCATCTGAAATGGGCAGGATGATAAGATCTTTCCTTAAGGCTCAGATTGAACTGGGGCTTCTTGTGTCCCCTGCCCATCTGACCAGCCATCTGACTAGGAGTCCTTCCCCCACCACAATGCTTCAATCTCCTCATTTAACCTAGGTGATTTCGAATTCCTAGGACCTGGGGCGCAGTGAGTGGGCGATGGGGGCACCTAGAGCTCACTTCATCTCTACTCCATCTAAGTCCCTGACTGGCTGTGCCCCCCTCCCCCAGAGCAGACTGGGTCCCTACACCGAGCAGTCCTCTGGAGTCCTTGGGAGGGAGCTCTGGTCCACCTTTGTGGACTGGTCTCTGCCCCTCAGTGCTTCGGCTTTCAACAGTTCGTGGACCGTGCTCTCCACAGGTCTTGAGGCAGTGGCTCGCTCTGCACCCTGTTTGCAGGTGGTCTTTCCCAATGGGAGTGGAGAAGGGGGCATTGTCCAGCCCTTCAGCCTTTCGGGTAGCAGGGAGGACTTACTCTACTGCTCGAGCTACCTCCCCTGATCTCCAGGGTCCTTCCCAGCTCTCTCATCTCTGAGTGCTGAGCCTTCTCATCCTGCTCCCGGTCAGCCCTCCTGAGCCAACCTTCTAGGGGGAGTTAACTCGGTTGGGGTTCCCCTCTCTTCCGAGTCATCCCCTGAGCCCCCCAATCAGAGGATGTGCTTCAAAGAGTACGTGTAAGAAGAGGCACCTGGACTCCTCGATGGAGTCCCTCACTGAGGATACAGACTTTGATGAAAGGGAATGGGTCCCCCTGATCTCCACCCAAAGATGTCTCCAAAGGAGACATCCTAGAGATCCTCAAATTGAAGGGGGAATGGTCTTCCCAACCTCCATCCTCCGAGGACTCCATGTTCCTGAAGGCATTCACGATGGGAACATCTGCCTGCTAGTTTCCCCCCTGTTGATGAAGTCATAGACCTTATCACCAGCAGGGCTTGAAAGAAGCCCGATATTGTGGAGCCAGTGCCCAAACAAGCTGGCAAATTCTTAAGTCCTCCCTCAGACGGACATTTTTTATCCAAAGGTGTGCCATTTGATGCTATAGTGGTAGCTGCTGCCACTAAAAAGGGGTTGCAAAATAGAGTACTTTTCTCCATCCTCCCAGTTACGAATCCTGGGCGATTGACAGACATGGAAAGCGGGTTTTCACCTCAGCTACATTTAGTTTGTGGGCGCATAATTACTTGGCACATTTCACCCGCCTACAAAGGGAATTGGTTAAGGAACTCACCACTTCCCTTACTGAGTTGATGCTTGGCAGAGAGCTCAACAAAGTGTCTCCCAAGCTATCTACTCTTGCATGTTTAGCTAATCCCTTAATGAAACTGATTTCCAATGCTACGAAATGCATCTCTTGAGTGGCTGGCACAGGCATTGCTATTCGGCGCTTTGCCTGACTGTGCCTATACGGGTCTGTAGGGGTCCTGTAAAGCAGCCTTCACCAATGCCCCTTTGATAGATCAACTCTCTTTGGTCCATCAGTCAAAGACACACTCACCCGCAGTGAGAAAGAAGGGAAGACATAGTCAGCTGTGGGACTCAAATCTTCTATCCCTCAGTGGTCCTTCTCTAAGACACAGTGAGGGACTAAGAAGTTATGATTCCAAAAGTTGCAGTCTTCTTTTATGGAGGCTCAGGATGAACCCTCTTCTAGAGGTTTGGGGAGAGGGTTCAATGGCAGACACCGCCCTAGAGGCAGAGGGGGTCTGCAAAATCAGTGCTCCAGTGATCCCTTCTCTGAAAAACCCTTCCAGCACTCCTGATAAGTTGCTCGACTGTCCTGCCCTGGAAACGGTTGGGGGCCATTTTTCTCTGCACCCTTTGGCCTGTGCAAACATCACAAGAGATTGGTGGGTGCGAAGCATTATTTCCAGAAGCTCTTTTTTTCCCTTTTCCCAATCTCCTCCGCCAGTCAGGAATCTTCTCCCCAATGTGCCACGCTGCCAGAGGGAGTTAGCTCAGCAAGAAATCCTCAAGCTTCTTTAGAAGAAAGCCATCCAAGAGGTCCCCCCAAGACAATGGGGATCCAGAACTTACACTCGCTTTTTTTTGGTGCTGAAGAAAATGGGGGACCTTTGTCCAATCCTGGACTTAAGCGAGTTAAATTTCTCCATCAAGAAGTCCAAGATGTCCTTCTACTCTCATGTTGCAATATTCTTAACCTTAGGGAATTGCCTGCCTGCAGCACCGGACATCCGGCCAGTATACCAAAGTCTTGAAAGCAGGGTACGACATTGCATGTAAGAGCCATAAACTGATGCCCGCTATATCTGTGTGTTTCAGATGTCCACTCACCAGCTCCAGTAATCCGGCAATTGTTTGACTTCGGCGATCCGTTCTCAACTATCATTCCTGGCTGTCTGCATTCAGATAAATACGCTTGTGGGTTTTTTCTTGTTTCCTTGCCTTTTTCATATGCATGTCATCTAGGAAGGGAAAGTTCTGTTGTGGAAGACAAATAAGGACACGCACGATCAGTGTTTACTAGGGGCAGGTCACGACTATAGGTCCTGTGATATTTACTAATCCTTTGTCCCCAATGCCCTTAGAAGCTGTCTGTCAGCTTTAAATCTCTATTTGGAGAATCAGCGCCTCTGACGTTTGGCGCACAGGATGGAAGGCGGAGCGGGTACCTCCAACGAGCCGCCAAGGATGAAGGCTAAGAAAGTTAGGCCCGACGTCCAAGCTGTGCTTCTAGTGTCCTGTGAGATTCTTGAGGTGAGTGTCAGTCCAGGAACGCTCCAGACTTCGGGTAATTCGCTGTTACTGGGAACCGAAACAGAAACCGGTACAGCAAATATCCAGAGTACATCCGCTGAGGCCTTACAACCATCAGCTCCAGATGGTGAGGGAACCACGGCTTGTGGCATCAGAGGGGCCTTCTGCAGCATTGCCATCCACTCCAACGTCGGCACCCAGGCCTACTACTGCTCCTTCTACTTCCTTAAAATGAAAACAGAAGGAGAAACACAAGGCTAAGGACCCTACTCTAGACTGGGAGACCTTCTCCCAGTCTCTTTTTCAAGGCCTTTCAGGTATTCCAGACCCAGATTCCCCAGTCAGGCCAACCACCTGTTTCATGGGAAGAATCAGAAGAGTAGTCTTCCTCCTTAGATGATTCCCTGATCTACTGTTCTCAGATTGAATCCCCTAAGGATTTTGCTACCCCTGAAGAAGAAGAATCCTCACTCCTGACTCCCTCTGGAGAAGATTTCTCCTTTGGGGATATTATTTCCCTGCTTAGGCAGCATTTGAAGTGGAGGTCTTAGATGTCTCTGAGACCAAGAAGAGATATTTTGAGCTCCTGCAGATGGAGCAGCCCTCACCATCTGCAGTTCTGCCTTTACTTCCAGCATTCCAGGATGCCTTCCTAGCTGATTCCCAGAGCCCAGAGTCACAGCCTCCTGCTAACAAGAGACCAGACAGATTTTATAAAGTGACTGCAAAGAAGCAGTATCTTTTTAAGAATCCTTCAGCAGATCCTGCTGTTATTGCAGTTTCAGCTGACAAGTCTTCCAGGCTGCTACCTTCATCTTCCCTTTTCCCCACTGATTCTTCTTCTTTTTTCGGCTTTTCCCGGTTAGGGGTCGCTACAGCGGAACTCCGGATCGCTAATGATTGGCAGTAGATTTTTATGGTGCCGAGGTGCCAGCCCGATGCTCAACCTTTAATGAAGGCACACCCATTCACACATGTTTTTGAATGCCACTCGACAGTGGGGAGGACATGCAGACTCCTCACAGAAGGTGCTTCAGCCAAGAATCGAACGGGAGAACCTCTTGCTGTGAGGTGACAACACTACCGCAGCACCACCATGGCTTCCTTTTTCCCACTGATAAAGACAGTAAATTTATGGATAGGTTGGGAAAGATGTATACTTCTTCCACCTTGGCCATAAGAGCGTTTAGCTACCAGACTCGTATGGCAAAGTTTGCTCTGGATTCCCTCACCAATGCCTCTACTCTGCTGTTTGACATGCGTGACTCACCAGCTAAGGCTCAGCTGAATACCCTTATGTCCACGGTATCCCAGGTGACAAGACACTCGATTAAGTGTAGCTATGATGCTGTTGAAGCCTCTTCCAAATTGGCTGCTTCTGGTTCTGTCTTAAGGAGGTTCTTATGGTTGAGACTACAACCTTTGCCTTTGGATGTCCAGGCTAAATTGTTAGATGCCCCTTTGGATAAATCAGCTCTCTTTAGAGCTGCCTCTGCAGAGTGACTTAAGTCACCACAGGGAAAAGGAAAAGACTTACAGAATCTGAAACATTTATTGGTTTTATCTGTTTCCATACTCCATAGGAACTACCTCCCCCAAAGCCTAGCTTTGTCAAGAGGCAGTCCTTCCATTCTTCTTGCTCAGTCCAGGGGACGAAGACAGTCTAGGAAACAAACTGCTCTGAGAACTTTTTCCACCTCAACAGCTTCTTCCTTTTGGAGGCAGCCAGACCCAGATAGAGCTGCTCTGCTGTGATTGTCTTCCCTTGCCCACCTCCACCCCCCTCTCTATACGCCTAACCCTATCCCTACCATCCTGGCAGAAAATTACCCCAGACAAGGGGTGCTCTCCATCACCGAGAGAAGATACTTCATGACTTGGTGGGCATCTCTACCATTTCAGGGAGTTCCTCAACCCCCAGCAAGTCAGCTTCCACTCTTTTCCCACTGTTCTGAGCCAGCTCCTCTCTCAGGGCACTATAGAACTAGTACCCCAGGATCAGTTAGCTAAGGGGTTTTATTCCAGGATGTTTTTGGTTCCAAGAAAAGACTGTCCTTGGAGACCCATTCTTGACCTATCCTACCTCAATCTCTTCCCCAAGGTGTCTACTTTCAAAATACTCACATTGTAGCACCTGCTTCCCCTTATTCCTCAGCAAGCCTTCATGGCCTCGCTTGATCTGAAGGATGGATACCTTCACATCCCTATTCAGCCCACTTGCAGGAAATTTCTTCATTTTTCAGTGGGTTGCTCGCATTTTCAGTTCTCTGCCTTGCCCTTTGGACTCTTCACAGCCCCGAGAGTATTCACCAAATGTCTATCCCCAGTCATTGCATATTGCAGACTACAGGGCATACAAATTTATCCTTACTTAGACGATCTCCTGATCCTACACCAAGATTTCCTCACCCTGTCTCAACACTTAGATTTGGTTTGCAGGATCTTGCAGAATCTAGGTTTCACTGTGAATTACCGAAAGTCTCAAATGACTCCCTCACAAGATCTTGTTTTCCTGGGGTGCAGGATAAGGTTATACTTGATGTCGGTCTTTGTCCCTGTCCAGAAAGTGGAATTGCTCTCCCAATTCTTCCACTTCCTCCTACCACTACCAACCATCTCAGCCAGAGAATTCCTGAGAATCCTAGGATTTATGACCTCCTTGATCCCTGTGATCCCTCTAGCCAGGATGCACATGAGGAAGTTTCAGTGGGTGTTGAGAAATTCTTGGAACCAACACTGTTCATCCTTGGAAACAAACCTTCCTCTTCTTCCTGCTTAAAAAGGGAACACACATGGATCTCAACTGTCAGATTCCTGCACCCAAACAGCATCTTTCCACAGATGGATCAGATCTAGGTTGGCTGGCTATCCTTCACAGTACCAACATCCATCACAAAGTGCAGGGTGAGTGGTCCATTCAAGAAAGAAAGGACCACATCAGCCTAAAAGTGCTAAGGACCCCTTTCCTGGCAATGCAGGCCTTTCAAGAGATCCTTCTGTCAGGCACATTGAAGGTCATCACAGACAACATGACAGTCCTATGGTACATAAACAGGGAGGAGCAAGATCCTGCCCTCTTTGCAGTCTGGCAGTTCAGATCTGGTCCCTGGCAACAGCACTACAGATTATTTTGCTGGCAGTTTACATTCCATCAGAAAACAGTGTGATGGCAGACACACTGAGCCGGAGCTCAGCACCCTCACACGAATAGATGCTTCACAGGGAGGTATTTCTGGATCTAGTTCACAGGTGGAGGTATTCCTCGGGTAGATCTGTTTGCCTCCTCCCAGAACAGACAGATGCCCCTTTTTTGCACAAGGCTTCCCAACCACAAGCCTGGAAGGCAGACGCCTTCTCCTTTTCATGGAAGAGAATGTTCCTATGTGCCCCCCCCCCCCCCCCCACATTTCCACTGATTCACAAAGTCCTCCTAAAAATACAGAAGGGCAAACCAAAAATCCTGTTGGTGACTCCCTTCAGGTCAAGACAACATTGGTTTCCCCTACTTTTCATTCTAGCCCAGGGCAATCACCACAGGTTCCCTCACAGCTTCAACCTACTCACACAAGACAAAGGAGTCTCTTATTCATCCCCACCTTCTCAATCTCAGTCTGACACTGTGGGTAATAGAGTTCTGATCCCCTTCAGGCACCTGTACTCAGAGGATGTACTCAGTGTTCTGCAGGAGGCCAGAAAACCAAGTACTAAAATAAATGATTTATTTAAATAGAAAATATTCACCCATTGGTGCCTTAAGAGTAAACAGGACCCATCCCAAGCTTCTATTCCAGTGGTCCTTTCCTATCTGTGTGAGTTACTGCATTCAGGGTTGACTTATTCTTCAGTAAAAGTGCATCTCTCTGCCATTTCATCTTGCGTTCCCTTGACTCCACCTCTGGCTTCCAGATTAGATGTCAAGCTGTTTCTAAAAGGGGTCCTTCATATTAGACCTCCTTGTAAGCCCATTTCCCCCACCTTGGGATCTTAACTTTGTGCTGGAAAAACTTATACTAGCTCCCTTTGAGCCAGCCCATTCTTCCTCTCTTAAATTTTGGACTTTGAAAACAGTCTTGTTTGTGGCCATCATTTCTGCCAGGAGGGTCTCTGAGATCCAAGCCCTTATGGCTTCACCTCCCTACTTTGTTTTTCATAAGGATAGGGTTTTCCTAATGACTAACCCTTCCTTCATGCCAAAAGTAGTTAATGAAATATCCTTAAACCATGCCATTAATTTGCCTGTCTTCTACCCTCAGCCACAGAAATCCTCAGAAAGGACTTTGCATTCCATGGATGTTCATAGGCAACTGAGGTTCTACTTAGACAAGACCAAACCCTTCAGACAGTCTGATCAACTATTTGTCTCCTTTCATCCTAGGGCCCTAAGTAAGGCCATGTCTAAACAGACAATTGCTGTTTGGATTTCTAAGGCTATAGCCTTTTGCTACTCCTTTCATGGGAAACGCTTTGAATTTATCTATCAAAGCCTATTCCTCTTCATCAGCCTTTTTCAAGGGCATTGATTACTCTTCTGATGTTCTTCGTGTTTCACTGTTGCAGTCATCATATTTGGGTTATCTGCCTGCAGGTAGCCCTCAGCCAGCCTGAATACTGGAGTCTTTGGATTTCTCCGTCGGATCCTGTCGCTTCTTCCCTGATGTCAGGTCATCAGGGTATAAACATGGAGCTGACGCCATTACATCAGTCTTTCTTGCCATGCGGTGCCGAAGAAGAAGCACCGCAAGTGTCGGTCGGCCGTCTCCTGAAATTTTCTTTTTCGAGTTTCAGACCAGAAGTCTTCAAAAAGATAAGCACCCCATTAGGGATCCTTTTCTTGCTCTTACCAATGTCAGTAAAAGTTAACAATTGTCTTACCTGTGGTGTTTTTAGCAGATACTACGTAAACACGGCTGGATAAATACATGCCAAAGAAAAGCCTTTAAATTCTATTGTGAGTCTAATAAGGAGCAGTAGGGAGGCTTAAAATGCTATCTTAAAATGAGTCAATTTTCACTATGTTAGAAAACACTGGCTACATTTAAGCACACTGTCTGACTGTCTTCATGTTTCCCCATCTGATAAACTGTAATGTACATTTTGGCTATTGTAAATAAATACAAACTATAAATACCATTCTTATAATATCATTCAACTGTATATCTCGATCATTATCAAATTTTGCCATATAATAAGTCATTTATTGATAGACTTTCACATAGTTTTATATATAATAATTAACAAGGTGGTGACTGAACAGATCCGGCTGTCCAACCTACCCGTGGCTTCTCGATCTATTAGCCTCATAGCACTATTCCTCACTTTAGGAGTGGTAGGATCTGACATCTCAGTCCGAGGCAACACTAGACAGAATTCCAAGGCTTAAGGTCCTCCCATTCTCATAATCTTTGTATGTCATCTTATAGATCTCATTTTGGCTCCCCAACCTTCAGAGGCGTGATTCCTTTGGCTTAGCAGGTCTCTTCTAGGGAGGATAAGCCTTAATATTAAGTTATCAATCTACGCTTCATTCTTGCTGGATGGGTTGGCTCCGACTCGGCCACTCTAAAAGCTCGAGCTAGTTCCACCGGCTCGAGGCTCCTATAATACAATATGGCGGTAACTCTGAATCTAGTTTGGCTACAGCCCGATCGGGGTGTGTTCCTACCCGGCTCAGGTTAGTTTTGGTAAAGAACTAGTTTCTTAGCCTTTTCCTTTAAAGTTAGAATGGCTTGTTTCATAAATAGATAGTTTTAAGTTAGTTTATCCCTGTTCCATTGACTTTCCACTCCCTTTTCTCCACAAAATCTTTTAGATTTTCCTCAACCTAGGCCGCTCCAGTCCCTCCCCTTCCTATAAAGTGAGTGACTGTGTTTTATAGGGATTTTTATTTTAACTACTTGGTAATTTGTTTAAATTATTTTTAATTTCTAAGTGTAATCGGTGTGTGTGTGCTTGTGTGTTACACTTTCCCTTAGATATAAAGTCTAAGGAATCAAAGGTCTCAGAGCTTTTTAAGAAGTGTGGACTCGTATTGACTGCACAACAGAAGATGTCTCTGACAGACGAAGTTTACCCACTTCTTGTGTGTGTACTGCCTTGGAACCTTTTGAGACCTGCAGGACTCATGTGCTGTTTGGGCCATGGCTTCAGCCCTCGAGTCCTGCAGGCAGCCGAAAAATAAACTTATTCTAAGGGGCTTACTTTGCCTGAGGGTCCCTCGACTCAGTCTGGGCCCGGGAAATCCTCTAAGCCTTCTAGACCTTCTCGGCTCCAAAGTTTCCTGAGAGCCGCCTTCTGAGAGCCCTAAAGCTATTCGAACATCGCCTCGGCCAGAGCCGATGAAACTTCGAATCACAAGCTCCCTACGTGTCTCGGCTCCGCCGGAGCCGAGAAAAATATTTATGTCGCCGCTCCCATGTATTTTATCGGAACCGCACTTATCCAGAAAGAGGTCAGCTCTCTCCATCTACGGCTCCGCTTCACTCGGCCCAGCATCACCATTGCTGTCTGAATCGGAGCCATAGATCTCACTCTTCTAGGTCTTCCAGGTTATCGGACCATGACCTTCCAGAGAGTAGTGAGTCGACTTTACTTAAGTCCGGAGGCATTAGCCTCAGATGCTTCAAAGTCCGACTCAACAGTGAGACCTACTCCTACCACTCAAACTATTCCTCTCTGACTCTTTTGAGTTCGGAGCCGGGCGGTTCCTCCGGACCGAGACTATGATGGCGCCGGAACCAATACCTTTGTCTTGGTTCCGCCGTCTGCTCCGATGTCTTCCTTGGAAGAATCTCGGCGACTTCCCTCGTCTTCGAGGCGAGTGGCACGGACCTGTCTGACCCCGCCTCCCTCTCGGTGCTGCCAGCTGGTGAGTTTAGCTCCGACATCGACCTCGGAGCCATCACTGTCGGTGCCGGGGAGGTTTCAGTTTCGGACCGGAGACCTCCGGCTCTGCCTGAAAGGGGTGCCTTGAGGTCATGAGGGCGTGTTAGAACCAGGTTCTACCCACAGTCGGTTCTTTCTGCCCCTCCCTATGGTGCCTCCGGTGATTGATTCACTCTCTCATCCCCGACCGTGAGAGCCAGCTCCTCAAGTTTCCCCTGTGGGATCTCCTCCTCTTCGAGGCTTCTCCTGACCCTGTAGGAGAGCCCTTAGGAAGAGGCAGGTAAGAGGAAGCACATTGACTCCCTGAGTCTGTCACCTCTGACACTGATTTAGAGATTCTGAAGGTTCCCCTCGTTCTCTGAAGATGTCTCCTTTGCAGACATCCTTGAAATCTTAAAACAGAGAATTGGCCAGCCCTCAACCCTTCAGAGGATGAATCAGTGTACCTTAAGGCTTTGGCTCTCACCCTTCCACCTCCTGGGTGTCCCTCCTTTGACCCCTTATGCAAGTGGTGGCAAAGAAGGCTTGGGCAGCTCCTGACTCAGTGGAACCCACCCCCAGGAGACCATCAAAATTCATCACGCCCCCAAGGATAAAGAATTTCTGACCAAAGGCGTCTCTGTTGATGCTATGGTGGCTGCGGCTACCAAGGAGGAATTAGCTGATCCTTTGGTGCCTGTTCATCCTCCTAATAAGGAGTCTAGGTCGATGGACAGGTACGGGAAGCAGATGTTCTCGTCCGCGACCTTTACTATGAGATCGCTGAATTACCTGTGTCATTTTACTCGACTTCAGAGGGACTTACTCAAGGAAGCGAGTGAAATGTTGAAAGGACCCAACAGCCGCGGGTTTTCAGGATAGGATGAACTCTCAGCTGGCTACCCTTAATTCTATAACCAACTCCTCCATGTGCCTCCTTATGCGGCTGATGGAGCAAGTAGAGCTGCAGGTACAGGTGTAGCCTTGAGTAACGCCTGGATGCGGCTTTGTAACTTTGTGGACCTTAAGGCCCTTCACTAATTCCCCCTTGATGGATTATCCTCTTTGGTCCTGAAGTGAAGGAAACCCTGACTAGGTGCTAGACTGATGGCAAAACTCTTTCTGCCGGCCGGAGTCCGTTTTCTACTCCTTCTAGACCTTACCCCAAAGGTCAGAAGGGGGGAAAGATGTGGTTCCGTAAACAGTCTCAAGGAGAATTGCCTGATGGCAGAGTCGATTCCCCCAGAGGCAGAGGGGGGAACAACAATGGTAGACGCCCTGGAGACAGAGGGGGCTCAGAATCAGGGCAGTCGAGAATCCTTTTCTGGCAAGCCCTTTCAGCATCCCTTGAGGTGTTGCCTGTCCACCTTCGAGGCAGTCGGAAGGTTGTCACTGTACCCAAAAGCCTGGCTATTCCTAACTCCAAGACAAGTGGGTACAGTCTATCATTTCAAGGCTACAGAATCCTTTTCCTTTTCATTCCGGCTGTCCAAAAATCCTTCCAGACGTTCCACCCAGTCAAAGGGAGCAAGCAGCATCAGAAATTTCAAAGCTGCTCGCAAAAAGAGCCATTCAACCAGTGCCAGCAGACCAAGTAGGATCCGGAACTTACTCCAAATTCTTTTTTGGTTCCAAAGAAAACAGGGGACTGGAGACCCATTTTGGATCTCAGCAACTTCAACAAGTTTGTCAAGAAAACAAAGTTACGGATAGTCACGCTGCAGTCCATTCTTCCCCTTTTGGGGCGGGACAGCTGGATGTGCTCTATAGATCTCCAGGATGCGTACTATCACATCAAGATGAATCGATGCTCCAGGAGGTTTCTTCGCTTCAGGCTGGGAACCAGTCATTTTCAATTCAGAGCCTTGCCCTTTGGTCTCACTACAGCCCCCCGAGTGTTTACCAAATGCATGGCAGTGGTAGCCTCTCATCTGAGACGACAAGGATTCCAGGTGTTTCCTTATTTAGATGACTGGCTCCTTACAGCCCCCACCAAGCATCTTCTACTCCTCGCCAGAGACTACACCTTTCGAACATGTCAGGCGCTAGACATTTCAATAAATTATGAAAAGTCTGTCTTGTCGCCTTGTCGTGTTATTACTTTCATAGGCGCAAATCTAGACACAGTCAAGATGTCAGCCAGACTCACAGAGCAGAGGATAGCAGACATACACAAACAGGTCTTTCTTATCTTGCAGACCAACAAGGTCAAAGCCAGGCGGATCCTGAAAGTCTTGGGGATTATGGCGGCGGCCTTCCCTCTTCTACCATTAGCTCACTTCCATATGAGGATTTTACAATGGATGCTCTTCACACAATGGTCTTACCAAAGCCTCCCAATGTCCCATCCTATTCGGATAACTCAATCGTGCAAGAATCATCTCTCTTGGTGGATCACATCTCCTCAGCTCCTCCTAGGGAGACCTTCGTCCCTCCCTCCGGTTGCTACAGTGACAACGGACGCCTCCTGATCGGGTGGAGGGGCATTTCCAGGCAGGACAGTCCAGGGCATGTGGCAACGTTCGAGTGCCACTTGCACATAAGCGTCCTAGAGATGAGAGCAGTGCTTCTAGTGTTGCAAGCCCTACAAGACTCTCTTCCCAAAGGAACTATAGCAATCCAAACAGACAACATGTCTGTAGTGTGGTACATCAACAAACAAGGCGGAAACAGATCTACCCCCTATGTCGAGAGGCACTCAGACTGTGGCAATGGGCGATTTCTTCTCAGCGATTTCTGTTAGCAACGCACATCCCGGGAAGTCCAGTGTGATTGCAGACAAATTGAGCAGAGCTATTCTCATGCCTCCGAGTGGTCTCTGAACAATTCAGTGTTGGAGCAAGTTTTTCGAAAGTGGGGCAGGCCTTGCTGCAACCTTTTGGTACTCCCAAAACAGCAAGTGCGACGATTTTCACCTTCTTTTCCCCAACCAGGCCACCCCAGCAGAGGCAGCTTTAGTACGTTTGGCCCCAGGGACTTCTTTATGCCTTTCCTCCTTCCACTGATATCTCAATTAATTCAGAAAGCCATCGCTCAGAAAGCTTCCATGATCCTCATTGCTCCTTACTGGCCTAGACATTATTGTGGTTTGGTTCCCATTTCTTCACAGTTATCTGTTGGAACAACCTTGGCATCTGGACCCAGTCCCAGGCCTCTTGACCCATCAGTCGGGTCAGTTGCACCACTCCCTTCCCTCTCTGAACCTCACAGCTTGGTTCCTCCAATTCCGACCTTAGCCAGGCTTCCTTTGATATCTCACTCAGTTAGAGATATCTTGATTGCCTCTCATAAATCTTCCACTCGGAAGATTTATCATAGCAAGTGGAAACGTTTTTCCTTTTGGGCAAAGTCAAAGAATATAGATCCTTTCACTGCTTCTATTCAAACAGTTCTAGACTTTCTAGCCGAACTTTTCCATGCAGGTTCATCCCCATCTACCATTAGAGTTCAATTGGCTGCAATTTCGAACTTTCATGTTTGGAGTCTCAGAGTCCTCTATTATGTCTCACAAACTCTGCAAGGCCTTTTTAAAAGGTGTCTTTCTACTCAAACCACCCATCAGAGATCCTCCTCCTCAATGGGATCTCAATTTGGTTCTGCATCCTTAATTCTTCCCCCTTTGAACCTCGGCTTCATGTTCTATAAAATTACTTCGTGGAAGACACTCTTTTAGTAGCTATCACCTCAGCTAGAAGAGTCTCTGAACTTCATGCTCTGTGTAATCGACCCCCTTATCTAGTATTTCATAAAGACAGGGTGTTCTTGCGTACTAACCCGTCCTTTTTGCCCAAAGTAGCTTCATTGGCAAATTTGAACCAAACCATTGAGCTTCCTGTTTTCTTCCCAAATTACTCTAATAGGTCAGAACAAAAGTTACACTGTTTAGATATTCATCGCCAACTTAGGTACTATTTAGACAGGACCAAACAATTCAGGAAGTCTGACCAACTGTTTGTTTCTTATGCAGAAGGTAGAATGGGCCTTCCAGTTTCTAAAGTCTCTCTCTCTAGATGGCTTGCCGTTGATTACCCTAGTGTATGAGATAAGACATCAACGGTTGCCATCAAACCCAGGGCTCATTCAACCAGAGCTTTAGCCACTTCTGTAGCTTTCCAAGATAGGCTGCCTATTGATTCAGTTTGTTCTACAGCTACTTGGGCTTCTCTCCATACCTTCATTTCTCATTATAAGTTGGACGTGGCCTCCAGAGACCGAGCCAACTTTGGTTCCACTGTACTCAAGAGTCTGTTCCGATAGGCCACCCGGGACAATGTGCTAGGGGCGCGGTCCCATCCAGCAAGAATGAAGGCGAGATTGACAACTTAACATTTAGAAGTTATGTACCTACCATAACGTTCCATGTTAGTTGTCTTCTTCTCGCCTTCTTTCTTGCATCCCACCCTCCTTCCCCCTAGCCAGGACAGACCTAGAAGAGTTCTTTCTTGGTTCCTTATGGAATTTTATTTCTGGCCTTAGCTTTCAAACGAGATCTGAGGAGTTACCGCCTAGCATTGTGGGATATAGGGGAGCCTCGAGCCGGTGGAACTAGCTCTCGAGCTTTTAGAGTGGCAGTCGGGCCGAGGATCGGCTCCGAACCCATCCAGCAAGAAAGAAGGCGAGAAGAAGACAACTAACGTGGAACGTTATGGTAGGTACATAACTTCTAATTTTTGTACTTCCTTGTAGTTTGTGAGTTTTCGACTGTCTCCTTAGAGTTCTGATTAGTCTTTGTCTTCGCTCCTCCCATTCTAGCTATCCCTTTTTGTTAAGCTTTTTGGCGCCACTTTTTCTCTATCAAAAAAAAAAAAAAAAAAAAAAAACGCTTCTCTAGTTCCAGGCTTTCCCTTGTTTCTACAAGTTTTGCAGTTTTGTAGTTTAGTGCTTCTGGTTGTCTTTGTTGTTTTTTTTACTTTGATTCAGTTTCCCAGTTTAAGGTTTTGTTTGGTGTTTTGGTTTTTGGTGCTTGGTCTGTTTTCTTGTCATGTCTGACAAGCCAGCAGGTTTTAAGAGGTGCTCCTCGTGTGGTCAGAAGATGCCCCTTTCCGACTCGCAGGAGTGGCTCTGTTGCTTAGGAGCTGGCCACTTGGAGGTTAAATGTGGCATTTGTGCTGCCTTCAACCCCAGGGCCTTGGTCAAGCGCCGCAATAAGCTGCTATTAAAAGTGATGGCTCAGGAGCACTGTTGCTCAAGCTGGGTCCCTCTGACCACAAGAAGAAAGCACCCTTGGTCTCTGGGTCCTCTTCTTCAAAGAAGCTTAGGCTGTCAGATCCTAGCTCCTTGTGTCCGGCTGCAGCCTTGGATCCGAGGTCCTGCATATCTACTCCCAGATCCAAGGCTTCGGTTCAAGACCTAGGTCCCGGAAGTCTACTCCTGGGTCCTAGGCCTCCATATCAGGTCTTTGGATCTTACCTGTATTAGGCTCGCCAAGGATCCTTCCTTCTTGGATCCGAGGCATTTGAGCTAATGAATGCTTGGATCCTGTGTTGCCCTCTGATTCGAAGCTGACAGATCCGGGACCCACATCAGATCCCATCTTGACTGGGGACTCTCCTGTGGGTTCTGTGGGTTCTGGCCCAGAGCAGCACCTTATAGCTCCCAGTCACAGAAGCTTTTCCTCAGAGAGGTACAGCAGGCCATTGGGGTCTAGATGCCCATCTCCAGCTACGTCGTCAGCCTCTTCTAGATCCTTCAGGAGCTTGCTCCCATCTGAAATGGACAGGATGATAAGATCTTTCCTTAAGGCTCAGATTGAACTGGGGCTTCTTGTGTCCCCTGCCCATCTGACCAGCCATCTGACTAGGAGTCCTTCCCCCACCACAATGCTTCAATCTCCTCATTTAACCTAGGTGATTTCGAAATCCTAGGACCTGGGGCGCAGTGAGTGGGCGATGGGGGCACCTAGAGCTCACTTCATCTCTACTCCATCTAAGTCCCTGACTGGCTGTGCCCCCCTCCCCCAGAGCAGACTGGGTCCCTACACCGAGCAGTCCTCTGGAGTCCTTGGGAGGGAGCTCTGGTCCACCTTTGTGGACTGGTCTCTGCCCCTCAGTGCTTCGGCTTTCAACAGTTCGTGGACCGTGCTCTCCACAGGTCTTGAGGCAGTGGCTCGCTCTGCACCCTGTTTGCAGGTGGTCTTTTTCCAATGGGAGTGGAGAAGGGGGCATTGTCCAGCCCTTCAGCCTTTTGGGTAGCAGGGAGGACTTACTCTACTGCTCGAGCTACCTCCCCTGATCTCCAGGGTCCTTCCCAGCTCTCTCATCTCTGAGTGCTGAGCCTTCTCATCCTGCTCCCGGTCAGCCCTCCTGAGCCAACCTTCTAGGGGGAGTTAACTCGGTTGGGGTTCCCCTCTTCGAGTCATCCCCTGAGCCCCCAATCAGAGGATGTGCTTCAAAGAGTACGTGTAAGAAGAGGCACCTGGACTCCTCGATGGAGTCCCTCACTGAGGATACAGACTTTGATGAAAGGGAATGGGTCCCCCTGATCTCCTCCCAAAGATGTCTCCAAAGGAGACATCCTAGAGATCCTCAAATTGAAGGCGGAATGGTCTTCCCAACCTCCATCCTCCGAGGACTCCATGTTCCTGAAGGCATTCACGATGGGAACATCTGCCTGCTAGTTTCCCCCCTGTTGATGAAGTCATAGACCTTATCACCAGCAGGGCTTGGAAGAAGCCCGATATTGTGGAGCCAGTGCCCAAACAAGCTGGCAAATTCTTAAGTCCTCCCTCAGACGGACATTTTTGATCCAAAGGTGTGCCATTTGATGCTATAGTGGTAGCTGCTGCCACTAAAAAGTGGTTGCGAAATAGAGTACTTTTCTCCATCCTCCCAGTTACGAATCCTGGGTGATTGACAGACATGGAAAGCGGGTTTTCACCTCAGCTACATTTAGTTTGTGCATAATTACTTGGCACATTTCACCCGCCTACAAAGGGAATTGGTTAAGGAACTCACCACTTCCCTTACTGAGTTGATGCTTGGCAGAGAGCTCAACAAAGTGTCTCCCAAGCTATCTACTCTTGCATGTTTAGCTAATCCCTTAATGAAACTGATTTCCAATGCTCTGAAATGCATCTCTTGAGTGGCTGGCACAGGCATTGCTATTGGCGCTTTGCCTGACTGTGCCTATACGGGTCTGTAGGGGTCCTGTAAAGCAGCCTTCACCAATGCCCCTTTGATAGATCAACTCTCTTTGGTCCATCAGTCAAAGACACACTCACCCGCAGTGAGAAAGAAGGGAAGACATAGTCAGCTGTGGGACTCAAATCTTCTATCCCTCAGTGGTCCTTCTCTAAGACACAGTGAGGGACTAAGAAGTTATGATTCCAAAAGTTGCAGTCTTCTTTATGGAGGCTCAGGATGAACCCTCTTCTAGAGGTTTGGGGAGAGGGTTCAATGGCAGACACCGCCCTAGAGGCAGAGGGGGTCTGCAAAATCAGTGCTCCAGTGATCCCTTCTCTGAAAAACCCTTCCAGCACTCCTGATAAGTTGCTCGACTGTCCTGCCCTGGAAGCGGTTGGGGGCCATTTTTCTCTGCACCCTTTGGCCTGTGCAAACATCACAAGAGATTGGAGGGTGCGAAGCATTATTTCCAGAAGCTCTTTTTTTCCCTTTTCCCAATCTCCTCCGCCAGTCAGGAATCTTCTCCCCAATGTGCCACGCTGCCAGAGGGAGTTAGCTCAGCAAGAAATCCTCAAGCTTCTTTAGAAGAAAGCCATCCAAGAGGTCCCCCCAAGACAATGGGGATCCAGAACTTACTCTCGCTTTTTTTTGGTGCTGAAGAAAATGGGGGACCTTCGTCCAATCCTGGACTTAAGCGAGTTAAATTTCTCCATCAAGAAGTCCAAGATGTCCTTCTACTCTCATGTTGCAATATTCTTAACCTTAGGGAATTGCTGCCTGCAGCACCGGACATCCGGCCAGTATACCAAAGTCTTGAAAGCAGGGTACGACATTGCATGTAAGAGCCATAAACTGATGCCCGCTATATCTGTGTGTTTCAGATGTCCACTCACCAGCTCCAGTAATCCGGCAATTGTTTGACTTGTGATCCGTTCTCAACTATCATTCCTGGCTGTCTGCATTCAGATAAATATGCTTGTGGGTTTTTTCTTGTTTCCTTGCCTTTTTCATATGCATGTCATCTAGGAAGGGAAAGTTCTGTTGTGGAAGACAAATAAGGACACGCACGATCAGTGTTTACTAGGGGCAGGTCACGACTATAGGTCCTGTGATATTTGCTAATCCTTTGTCCCCAATGCCCTTAGAAGCTGTCTGTCAGCTTTAAATCTCTATTTGGAGAATCAGCGCCTCTGACGTTTGGCGCACAGGATGGAAGGCGGAGCGGGTACCTCCAACGAGCCGCCAAGGATGAAGGCTAAGAAAGTTAGGCCCGACGTCCAAGCTGTGCTTCTAGTGTCCTGTGAGATTCTTGAGGTGAGTGTCAGTCCAGGAACGCTCCAGACTTCGGGTAATTCGCTGTTACTGGGAACCGAAACAGAAACCGGTACAGCAAATATCCAGAGTACATCCGCTGAGGCCTTACAACCATCAGCTCCAGATGGTGAGGGAACCACGGCTTGTGGCATCAGAGAGGCCTTCTGCAGCATTGCCATCCACTCCAACGTCGGCACCCAGGCCTACTACTGCTCCTTCTACTTCCTTAAAATGAAAACAGAAGGAGAAACACAAGGCTAAGGACCCTACTCTAGACTGGGAGACCTTCTCCCAGTCTCTTTTTCAAGGCCTTTCAGGTATTCCAGACCCAGATTCCCCAGTCAGGCCAACCACCTGTTTCATGGGAAGAATCAGAAGAGTAGTCTTCCTCCTTAGATGATTCCCTGATCTACTGTTCTCAGATTGAATCCCCTAAGGATTTTGCTACCCCTGAAGAAGAAGAATCCCTCACTCCTGACTCCCTCTGGAGAAGATTTCTCCTTTGGGGATATTATTTCCCTGCTTAGGCAGCATTTGAAGTGGGAGGTCTTAGATGTCTCTGAGACCAAGAAGAGATATTTTGAGCTCCTGCAGATGGAGCAGCCCTCACCATCTGCAGTTCTGCCTTTACTTCCAGCATTCCAGGATGCCTTCCTAGCTGATTCCCAGAGCCCAGAGTCACAGCCTCCTGCTAACAAGAGACCAGACAGATTTTATAAAGTGACTGCAAAGAAGCAGTATCTTTTTAAGAATCCTTCAGCAGATCCTGCTGTTATTGCAGTTTCAGCTGACAAGTCTTCCAGGCTGCTACCTTCATCTTCCCTTTTCCCCACTGATTCTTCTTCTTTTTTCGGCTTTTCCCGGTTAGGGGTCGCTACAGCGGAACTCCGGATCGCTAATGATTGGCAGTAGATTTTTATGGTGCCGAGGTGCCAGCCCGATGCTCAACCTTTAATGAAGGCACACCCATTCACACATGTTTTTGAATGCCACTCGACAGTGGGGAGGACATGCAGACTCCTCACAGAAGGTGCTTCAGCCAAGAATCGAGCAGGAGAACCTCTTGCTGTGAGGTGACAACACTACCGCAGCACCACCATGGCTTCCTTTTTCCCACTGATAAAGACAGTAAATTTATGGATAGGTTGGGAAAGATGTATACTTCTTCCACCTTGGCTATAAGAGCGTTTAGCTACCAGACTCGTATGGCAAAGTTTGCTCTGGATTCCCTCACCAATGCCTCTACTCTGCTGTTTGACATGCGTGACTCACCAGCTAAGGCTCAGCTGAATACCCTTATGTCCACGGTATCCCAGGTGACAAGACACTTTCGATTAAGTGTAGCTATGATGCTGTTGAAGCCTCTTCCAAATTGGCTGCTTCTGGTTCTGTCTTAAGGAGGTTCTTATGGTTGAGACTACAAACTTTGCCTTTGGATGTCCAGGCTAAATTGTTAGATGCCCCTTTGGATAAATCAGCTCTCTTTAGAGCTGCCTCTGCAGAGTGACTTAAGTCACCACAGGGAAAAGGAAAAGACTTACAGAATCTGAAACATTTATTGGTTTTATCTGTTTCCATACTCCATAGGAACTACCTCCCCCAAAGCCTAGCTTTGTCAAGAGGCAGTCCTTCCATTCTTCTTGCTCAGTCCAGGGGACGAAGACAGTCTAGGAAACAAACTGCTCTGAGAACTTTTTCCACCTCAACAGCTTCTTCCTTTTGGAGGCAGCCAGACCCAGATAGAGCTGCTCTGCTGTGATTGTCTTCCCTTGCCCACCTCCACCCCCCTCTCTATACGCCTAACCCTATCCCTACCATCCTGGCAGAAAATTACCCCAGACAAGGGGTGCTCTCCATCTCCGAGAGAAGATACTTCATGACTTGGTGGGCATCTCTACCATTTCAGGGAGTTCCTCAACCCCCAGCAAGTCAGCTTCCACTCTTTTCCCACTGTTCTGAGCCAGCTCCTCTCCCAGGGCACTATAGAACTAGTACCCCAGGATCAGTTAGCTAAGGGGTTTTATTCCAGGATGTTTTTGGTTCCAAGAAAAGACCGTCCTTGGAGACCCATTCTTGACCTATCCTACCTCAATCTCTTCCCCAAGGTGTCTACTTTCAAAATACTCACATTGTAGCACCTGCTTCCCCTTATTCCTCAGCAAGCCTTCATGGCCTCGCTTGATCTGAAGGATGGATACCTTCACATCCCTATTCAGCCCACTTGCAGGAAATTTCTTCATTTTTCAGTGGGTTGCTCGCATTTTCAGTTCTCTGCCTTGCCCTTTGGACTCTTCACAGCCCCGAGAGTATTCACCAAATGTCTATCCCCAGTCATTGCATATTGCAGACTACAGGGCATACAAATTTATCCTTACTTAGTCGATCTCCTGATCCTACACCAAGATTTCCTCACCCTGTCTCAACACTTAGATTTGGTTTGCAGGATCTTGCAGAATCTAGGTTTCACTGTGAATTACCGAAAGTCTCAAATGACTCCCTCACAAGATCTTGTTTTCCTGGGGTGCAGGATAAGGTTATACTTGATGTCGGTCTTTGTCCCTGTCCAGAAAGTGGAATTGCTCTCCCAATTCTTCCACTTCCTCCTACCACTACCAACCATCTCAGCCAGAGAATTCCTGAGAATCCTAGGATTTATGACCTCCTTGATCCCTGTGATCCCTCTAGCCAGGATGCACATGAGGAAGTTTCAGTGGGTGTTGAGAAATTCTTGGAACCAACACTGTTCATCCTTGGAAACAAACCTTCCTCTCCTTCCCTGCTTAAAAAGGGAACACACATGGATCTCAACTGTCAGATTCCTGCACCCAAACAGCATCTTTCCACAGATGCATCAGATCTAGGTTGGCTGGCTATCCTTCACAGTACCAACATCCAGCACAAAGTGCAGGGTGAGTGGTCCATTCAAGAAAGAAAGGACCACATCAGCCTAAAAGTGCTAAGGACCCCTTTCCTGGCAATGCAGGCCTTTCAAGAGATCCTTCTGTCAGGCACATTGAAGGTCATCACAGACAACATGACAGTCCTATGGTACATAAACAGGGAGGAGCAAGATCCTGCCCTCTTTGCAGTCTGGCAGTTCAGATCTGGTCCCTGGCAACAGCACTACAGATTATTTTGCTGGCAGTTTACATTCCATCAGAAAACAGTGTGATGGCAGACACACTGAGCCGGAGCTCAACACCCTCACACGAATAGATGCTTCACAGGGAGGTATTTCTGGATCTAGTTCACAGGTGGAGGTATTCCTCGGGTAGATCTGTTTGCCTCCTCCCAGAACAGACAGATGCCCCTTTTTTGCACAAGGCTTCCCAACCACAAGCCTGGAAGGCAGACGCCTTCTCCTTTTCATGGAAGAGAATGTTCCTATGTGCCCCCCCCCCCCCTTCCATTTCCACTGATTCACAAAGTCCTCCTAAAAATACAGAAGGGCAAACCAAAAATCCTGTTGGTGACTCCCTTCAGGTCAAGACAACATTGGTTTCCCCTACTTTTCATTCTAGCCCAGGGCAATCACCACAGGTTCCCTCACAGCTTCAACCTACTCACACAAGACAAAGGAGTCTCTTATTCATCCCCACCTTCTCAATCTCAGTCTGACTCTGTGGGTAATAGAGTTCTGATCCCCTTCAGGCACCTGTACTCAGAGGATGTACTCAGTGTTCTGCAGGAGGCCAGAAAACCAAGTACTAAAATAAATGATTTATTTAAATAGAAAATATTCACCCATTGGTGCTTTAAGAGTAAACAGGACCCATCCCAAGCTTCTATTCCAGTGGTCCTTTCCTACCTGTGTGAGTTACTGCATTCAGGGTTGACTTATTCTTCAGTAAAAGTGCATCTCTCTGCCATTTCATCTTGCGTTCCCTTGACTCCACCTCTGGCTTCCAGATTAGATGTCAAGCTGTTTCTAAAAGGGGTCCTTCATATTAGACCTCCTTGTAAGCCCATTTCCCCCACCTTGGGATCTTAACTTTGTGCTGGAAAAACTTATACTAGCTCCCTTTGAGCCAGCCCATTCTTCCTCTCTTAAATTTTGGACTTTGAAAACAGTCTAGTTTGTGGCCATCATTTCTGCCAGGAGGGTCTCTGAGATCCAAGCCCTTATGGCTTCACCTCCCTACTTTGTTTTTCATAAGGATAGGGTTTTCCTAATAACTAACCCTTCCTTCATGCCAAAAGTAGTTAATGAAATATCCTTAAACCATGCCATTAATTTGCCTGTCTTCTACCCTCAGCCACAGAAATCCTCAGAAAGGACTTTGCATTCCATGGATGTTCATAGGCAACTGAGGTTCTACTTAGACAAGACCAAACCCTTCAGACAGTCTGATCAACTATTTGTCTCCTTTCATCCTAGGGCCCTAAGTAAGGCCGCCATGTCTAAACAGACAATTGCTGTTTGGATTTCTAAGGCTATAGCCTTTTGCTACTCCTTTCATGGGAAACGCTTGAATTTATCTATCAAAGCCTATTCCTCTTCATCAGCCTTTTTCAAGGGCATTGATTACTCTTCTGATGTTCTTCGTGTTTCACTGTTGCAGTCATCATATTTGGGTTATCTGCCTGCAGGTAGCCCTCAGCCAGCCTGAATACTGGAGTCTTTGGATTTCTGCGTCGGATGCTGTCGCTTCTTCCCTGATGTCAGGTTATCAGGGGTATAAAACATGGAGCTGACGCCATTACATCAGTCTTTCTTGCCATGCGGTGCCCGAAGAAGAAGCAATTCGCAAGTGTCGGTCGGCCGTCTCCTGAAATTTTCTTTTTCGAGTTTCAGACCAGAAGTCTTCAAAAAAGATAAGTACCCCATTGGGGATCCTTTTTCTTGCTCTTACCAATGTCAGTAAAAGTTAACAATTGTCTTACCTGTGGAAAGCAAATACCTCATAGAGATTTTCACTCTTACTGCATCCCCTGTTTAGGCTTAGACCACGATGCCCCTCGCTGTCGGTTTTGTGCCTTGTTCAATGCCTGAACTATTTGTTGTCGGGCTATTTTTGCAGCCAAATACTTTTGCACGTGATCTCCATACTCCGAAATGGCTTTGTTAAGCCATCCAACTACCGATCTTCCAGAAAAACGTAAGGATAAAGACAGAGACAGACCGCATAGGTCCAAAACTGCCGATGACGCTTCTGTAAATTTAGTCGCCAGTTCACCGGTACTCACTGAGGCACTTTTGCAGCCCTTGATACCCGCTATTTCAAATTCGCAGGCCTTTACTGAGACCCATTCGGAGTCCGATATGCCGCGAGATGCTTCTTCGACTATGGAACCTGCAGATGTCTCTACCTTGGCTGGATCCTTCTGATTACCAGGATTTGCCTTATCTACTTATGAGGATTCTGATGCAGAGGATTCCATTCCCTCTGCTTCCCCTCCAGAAGATTTCCTTTCGGTGGAACCTTGCATACTCTTTTTGGAGCATTTCTGCTGGGAAAGCCAGGATTATTCTGAGTCCAAAAAGAGACTTAGGGAATTCTTACTCCTGCCTCAACACAGGCCTTTAGCTATCCCTCCTGTTCTGGACATTGTAGATGATGCTTTCTTGGAATCTAGCCTTACCCAAGACACTTTACCTCCAGCTCCCAGAAAACCTGACAGGTACTACAGAGTACCTGACTCTCACAAGTTCCTCTTCAAGAATCCTTCTGCGGACCCAGAGACCATCTCCCAAGGACTAAAATTCGTTAAGGCTATTGCTGCCAAAAGTCCTACCCCTTCTGATAGGGATTCTAGAGCCTAAGACAGATGGGGTAAGAAGGTATACACTTCTGATACTTTGGCCATTAGGGCTTTAAATTGCCAGTTTCATGTGTTAAAGTATCAGTAGCATATTATGGGACTACTTAAACAGAAAATGATGTTGATTCCTGACTGTGATGAACACAAAGACTTGCAAGATTTAATGCATTCCGCAGAACAAGTTGGTAAACATACTTTGCAATGTGGTTTTGATGCTTTAGAAGCATCTTGCAGGGCTGCTGTCACTGGGTCTGTACTTAGAAGGTATACTTGGCTTAAGGAACAAAACTTGCCAGATCATGTTAAAGCTAAATTATCGGATGCTCCCTTAAACCAGGACCACCTTTTTGGCAACAAAGCAGAAGTCGTCCTCAAAAGGATGGAGGAAAAAGCTAAATCTATGCAAACTGTTAAAGATTTCCTACAAGTACAGCCTCCCAGATTCAGTAGGCATTGGCCTTCAAATAACTGGTCCTTTCCAGTCCCTTCCAGGCCTTCTCAGTCCAAACCCAGGAACAGCAGACCACCAAGGCTACAGTCTCAGGCTACACACAGATCTAAGCAGTGGGGGGCTCCCACTTCCAAAGCAGGGAGTAGTAAGCCACCCCCTATGGAAAAATGGCATAATGACTTAACATTAACCCTTCCAAGCCCTACTCAACTACCTGCTCCCTTAGGAGGAACACTCACCCTGCATGCAAAAAACTGGGAACTCATTACCCAGGACAAATGAGTTTTGAACATAGTTTCCCAAGGCTACAGATTCCACTTCCACATACTACCAACCCCAAATGGTTGGCCAGACCTCCCCCAAATCAATCTGCAGAGGCCCAACAGCAGGTTCTCTCTCCTCTCAGTATCAAGGCTATTCAACCTGTCCCAGCAGAACAAGGAGATAAGGTTTTTATTCAAGACTTTTTCTGGTACCAAGAGAAGACAACTCCTGGCATCCTCTCCTGGACCTCTCTATTTTTATTTTTAACATTTATTTAACATTTGTTGACCGGGAATGTCCGACTAAGTTCCACAGAGCCTGTTTTCAGCGGAGGCCCGGGGAGAAACGCTCCAGATGCATGCCTTTGGAATTCTATTCTCAACACCTTTCTGGTGGTTCCAAAATTCAAAATGCTAACTCTTCAACAGCTTCTTCCTATGCTAGCCAAGGATGCCTGGCTGGCAACCCTAGACTTAAAGGAAGCTTACCTGCACATCTCAATAAGAGGATCCTGCAGACAGTACCTGTGTTTCAGGGCGGGCTCCATGCACTTTCAGATGTTCTTCTTCACTGTTGCAGTCATTACATTTGGGTAATCTGCTGGCAGGTTGCCCTCAGTCGGCCTGGGTCCTGCATCAGTTGCTGCCTCCTCTTCCATGACGTCAGGTCATCAGGGGTCTAAAACATGCAGCCAACGCCATTTTATTCAGTCTTTCTTGCCACGCGGTGCCCGAAGCAGAAGCAGTTTGCAAGTGCCGGTCGTCCAACTCCTGAAATTTTCGCATTCAAATTTCAGAACCGAAGTCTTCAAACAAAAGCTAAGTACCCCATTGGGGAAACTTTTTCTTGCTCCTTACCGGTCAGTAAAAGTTAATAATTGCCTTATTTGTGGGAAGCAAATACCTCCTAAGGATTTTCATTTGTACTGTATTCCTTGCCTAGGCCCAGATCACAACGTGCCTTGCTGTCGGTTTTGTGCTGGATTTAACCAATGCACTGTTAAGCGTCAGTATATTTTTGCTTCTCAATATTTTGATTCAAGATTTAATTATCCTGAAATGTCGTCTGTTAGCAATCAGACTACCGGAGTTCACAAAAAACGCAAAGAAAAAGACAGAGACAGAGAGACTGTCGAGGTCCAAAACCAACAACGAAGCTTCTCCTAAGCCAGTCACCAGTACTCAGTGAGGAGCTTTCGCAGCCCCTGATACCCTCTACTTTTGAGTCGCAGGCTTCTACCGAGACCCATTCGTTGTCCGGTATGCCGCGAGATTCTCAAGAGTGTTGAACCCATGGATGTCTCTCCCTTGGATGGGTCCAGAGCCGCTGAGCAGGCACCGGCTTCTGAGGGTGTTTTCAGTCCTCAACATTTTTATAGTAAACTGATGCCAGCCTCAAAAACAAGGTCAAAAACATCTTCTATGTCTAAAAAACTGATGCATGAGCCAACATGCTCAGGCCCCTATGCCTAAAAATGGCTGAGGATTTAATTACCTTGATCAGGGGTTCCCAATCCCCCCCCGCCAAGAGGTCTAGGCAAGGCAATGATTATGAATCTTCAGATCAGGTTTCCATGTCCTTCTCTTCTGCATTTCTTGCTGCTATGACTCTGCTCACTATGACTGTGACCCACCATTTTTTTAACTTCTTGTTTAAGCAATTCAGAGGGGCAAAGAATATAAGACCCCCCCTCCTCTCCTACTACATACTTCTCAGATCTCAATTTTGTGAGAAACTCACTCTAACTACAACCTTGCAACTATACCTTCTGGAAGTTTGTAATATTTAAAGACTGCTTTTGTTTTTTGTTTACTCTCTGCAAGAGGGTTTCTGAATTACAGGCCCTTATGGCGGTTGAGCATGTACACAGGCAGTGCTATATTATTTGAGCAGAACTAAAGGGTTCAGGCAGTCTCAGCAGTTATTTGTTTCCTACTTGGAGTTCAGTGCATACTTTCTCTAAGCATTATCACCTTCCACTTTACTCTAAATCTAGGGCTGGTTTTGCCACCTATGACCATAAGATGTTGTAGACATCCCACCAGTCCTGATCCAATACCTCCTCCTCCTTCCCTCTGTAGTTAGAGGCGTTGTGGGTTGGGTCTATTTATATATATTGTACATATGATTAGTGCAAGGGTGGTTGCATCTGGGGCAAGAAAAGACTGAGCAGCAATGTGGATCTTCGAACAACTACATTTATGGTAGGTACAAAACTGTACTTTCTTCTGATTCCTCTTCTGATCAGGAATTTTGTATTCCTCTGTATGAGGATTCTGATGCAGAGGAATCCATCCCATCTGCATCTCCTCCTGAGGATTACTCTTTTGTATACTTTAAGGGAACATTTTCACTGGGAGAGTCAGGACTTCTCTGAATCAAAAAAGAGGCTGAGGGATTTCCTCCTTCTTCCTCAGCATAGGCCTTTGGCAATACCTCCTGTATTAGACATTGCTGATGTGTTTTCGGAATCAAGCATGGCTCCTGATTCCCTGCCTCCGGCTCCTAGTAAGCCAGACAGATATTACAGGGTTCCTGACTCCCACAAATTTCTATTCAAAAATCCTGCTGCTGATCCTGAGACTATTTTTCAGGGTCCCAAGGGTGTAAAGGCCTCTACAGCCAAAAATCCTGCCCCCTCTTGACAGAGATTCCAGGGCGCTGGATAGATGGGGAAAGAAGGTTTATACGTCTGCAGCCTTGGCAATCAGGGCCTTAAACTGCCAGTTTCATATGCTTAAATATCAACAGCATGTTATGGGCTTACTGAAGCAGAAAATGATGTTGATTTCTGATTGTGTGAAAAATAGAGTTACATGAATTATTGCATTCAGCAGAACAGGTTGGAAACCATACTTTGCAATGTGGTTTTGATTCCTTGGAGGCCTCTTGTAGGGCCGCCGTTACTGGATCTGTGATTAGAAGGCATGCCTGGCTCAAGGAGCAAAATCTGCCTGATCATGTTAAAGCTAAATTGTTGGATGCCCCTTTGCAACATGATACTCTGTTTGGTAATAAGGCAGAAGAGGTTTTAAAGAAAATGGAAGACAAAGCTAAATCTATGCAAACTGTAAAATATTTCTTGCAGGTGCAGCCACCCAGGTTCAGTAGACACTGGCCTACTAAAAATTGGTCCTTTTCTGTGTCCAACATCCAACAGAGCCACACAAGGCAAATCCAGGTGCTCAGAAGGCTCCAGATACCAATCACAGGGTTCTTACAGGTCAAAGAAATGGGGTGCCTCCACCTCCAAAACTGGAGGAAACAAAGCACAACCCTACAGTAAGCAGTCTCAATGACTTTCCTCTACCATCACCAAGCACTTACCTTTTGGCAGCCCCCTTGGTGGGAAAACTAGTAATTCATGCTCAAAATTGGCAGTTAATTACCCAGGACAAGTGGGTATTAAACATAGTATCCCAAGGGTACAGATTTCATTTCCATACTTTGCCAATTCCAAACGGATGGCCGGATTTGCCACAAAACCAGTGGGCAGAAGCCCAGAAACATGTCATGACCCATATGGATATGGGGGCTATTCAACCGGTACCAGAAAAGGAAAAGGACAAGGTTTTTATTCAAGACTTTTCCTGGTACCCTGAAAAGACAATTCATGGCGTCCAATACTGGACTTATCGATTTCGAACACGTTCTTGAACATTCCAAAATTCAAAATGCTGACTTTACAACAGCTACTGCCTATGCTAGGCAGGAATGCTTGGTTAGTAACTCTAGACTTAAAAAGGCATAACTGCATGTCCCAATAAGAGAATCATGCAGAAGATACCTCCGCTTCAAAGCAGGTTTTTTGCATTACTAATTCTCTGCACTGCCCTTTGGCTTATCTACTGCGCCCAGGGTCTTTACAAAGTGCCTGGCACCAGTAATTGCATTCTGCAGACAAAGAAGCATTCAAATTTATCCTTATCTGGACGACTGTCTCATTCAAGCAGAGGACAAAGACACTCTTCTTCAACATCTGGCGTTTGTGAAAAGGCTTCTAGCATGCCTAGGGTACACCATAAACGAAAATAAATCGCAACTGGTACCCTCTCAAATAATTACATTCCTGGGTGCAAGCTTGAATACAACTGCCCAGATGGCTTACCTTACGCCAGACAAACAAAGGCAACTGACAACATACTTCAAACAAATTTCAACAAAAACCCAGTTATCTGCAAGACAAATTCTGCAGGCTTTGGGGTCCATGGCATCCTGCATTCTACTAATTCCATATGTGAGACTGCATATTAGGAAACTTCAATGGTACCTAAAAAGTTTATGTAGTCAACATTGTCACAGTCTGGAAACAATGATTCCTCTCATTCCCTGCCTACAACAGGAGTTTCTTTGGTGGGCAGAGACATGTCACCAAAACAAGGGACTGTCATTCACTCTACCCCCTGCCACCCAACCCTAACTACAGATGCATCAGACTATGCTTGGGGGGCCCTCCTGGCGGGGAGATGCATTCAGGGAGCCCAAACCAAATGCATTTGCATATCAACCGGAAAGAGATGCTAGGTGTTGAGAATGCTCTGACAGCCTTCAAGGACTTACTTCATCCAGGACAACTGCTGATAAAGACGGACAACACCACAGTTATGTGGTACATAAACAAGCAGGGGGGGTACACATTCCTACCCCCTTTGCAGACTAGCCATGGCCTTGTGGAACACAGCCTTGACTTGCCAAATACATCTTCAAGCTCAATTCTTGCCAGGAAAACAAAATACTCTGGCAGACGACCTAAGCAGAAATCTTATGGACCCGCACAAATGGAAACTGGATCCACAAATGTTCAGCATGTTAACACAGAAATGGGGGAGCCCAGACATAGATCTATTTGCCTCTCCCCAAAATTATCAGTTGGACAAATTCTGCACAAGAACTCAGCACAAAAAAGCATGGAAAGTGGATGTCCTGTCCTTCAGCTGGAAAAACCTATCAGTCTATGTCTTTCCCCCTCTGCCTCTACTCTCCAAGGTCTTACTAAAAGTCAGACAGGAAAAAACAAAAATGATCCTAGTTGCTCCGAACTGGCCTCGCCAGCACTGGTACCCACTTCTAAGGAATATGTCTCAACTTCCTCCATGGTACTTGCCTCAAATCCCTCATCTACTGTCTCAGCAGAACAATCAAATTCTGCACACTCAGCTCCAAACTCTGAATCTTGCAGCATGGCTGATCAATGAATTCTTCAAACAACACCTCTCAGTAAATCTGTGATGGATGTCATTTTGGAAGCCAGAAGGCCTAGTACTAGAAAATCTTATGCTGATAAATGGAAGAGATTCTGTGCTTGGAACCAAGCACAAGGAACGGACACAGCAAAGCCCAATATTCCTCAGATTTTACAATATTTGACTGAGATGCTTGACAAGGGCCTGTCTTTTTCTTCAATAAAAATCCATGCCTCTGCCATCTCGGCTCATTACAACACAGAGCCTCCCTCTTTTCTCATTCTCTCCTTAAACAGTATCTTAGAGGGGCCAAAAATTTAAGGCCTCCCAGAAGATCACCTACTCCTGCATGGGACCTCAATTTTGTGCTGGAAAAACTCACCCTGCCTCCTTTTGAACCAGCAGCTACTGCGGATATAAAATTTCTATCTTGGAAAACAGCTTTTCTCTTGGCAGTCACTTCAGCAACAAGGGTTTCAGAACTACAGGCTCTCATGGCAGTGGAGCCTTTTATTATATTTTACCCGGACAGGGTGTCCCTCAGGACCAATCCTTCTTTTATGCCTAAGGTGGTATCCAGTGTGGCTCTTAACCAGACCATTCACCTGCCAACATTTTACCCAAATCCGCCGAACAAGGGGGAGCGGATTCTGCATTCATTGAACATGTGCAGACAGCTAAGATTCTACTTAAACAGGACCAAATCTCTAAGAAAGTCCGAGCAACTACTGGTAGCATTTGCTGCAGGGTCAGAGGGGAAGGCTATATCAAAGCAGACAATTTCTAAATGGATAAGCCACTGCATTCATTTCTGCTACTTGCACCATGGTAAACCTGTGCCCAAGGGGATCAGATCACATTTCACCAGGGCTGCCTCTACTTCAGCAGCTTTTCTCAAAGGGGTTCCAACCAAAGACATTCTAGAAGCTGCTACTTCACAAAGCATTATCATTTGCCTCTCTTCTCCAAATCCAGGACAGGCTTTGCCACTGCAGTCCTGCAGGGGCCTATAGCCGCTCCTAATGCTGTTTAGTTCCATCTTCCCATCCATAGCTTTGGATTCTACCCAAATGTAATGACTGCAACAGTGAAACACGAAGAACATAGTACAGCTGTGTACACTTACCATAAATGTAGATGTTTGAGTGTATTCACTGTTGCAGTCCTGGCTACCCTCCCTCCAGCCCCCTGACTTCTCTCTTGTTTGGTATATTTATCTTTTCTTGTGTATTTGCTTTTTGATGGGGGTATGAACCATATCATACAATTGCTTCCTATTTTGGGGGAACCTGACATCTGTGGCAAGAAAAACTGATGTGATGGTGTCGGCTGCATGTATTATACCCCCAATGACCTGACGTCAGGGAAGAAGCGACAGCATCCAACGCAGAAATCCAAAGACTCTGGTATTCAGGCTGGCTGAGGGCTGCCTGCAGGCAGATAACCCAAATGTGATGACTGCAACAGTGAATACACTAGAACATCTGCATTTATGGTAAGTGTACACAACTGTACTTTCTGGAGGCAGCAACTTGGTCCTCGGTACATACCTTTACCAAGTTGTTAGAAATTGGACTCGATTTCCAGGGCTAGAACAGGGTTTGCTATGTCCATTCTGCAGGGTCACATAGACTCTGCTTCCCTTCCTGCCTAGAGATTTTTGGTACTCTCCAGGATTGAATACTGCAACATGAGTATAAAAGGATGTAGAATAATTGTGTAAGAACTTATCATAACCATACATGTCCTTCTCTTCCATGTTGCAGTATTCAGTCCCACCCACCTACCCCCTTCTCTTTTGACCATATTATAAACTGGATCCTTTCCCTGACTACTGGCTTTTGTGTCTGGCGGGGGCTTTTGTACTACCTTTCTCCTCCTATTCCTGGGGGCTTTCTCTGTGTGGCAGCCAGTTCTGAATTGGGTACGTGCAAACGTCACAGATATAGCCAGAGTCAGTTTATGGCTCTTACATGCAACGTCACATGTACCTCTGCTTTCAAGACTTTGGTATACTAGCCGGATGTCAGGTGCGGCAGGCAGCAACTCCCTAAAGTTGAGAATACTGCAGCATGGAAGAGATGGACATCAGTGGATGTTCTTCGTGTTTCACTGTTGCAGTCATTACATTAGGGTAATCCTGCTGGCAGGTTGCCCTCAGCCGGCCTGAATTCCAAAGTCTTGGCTCCTGCGTCGGCTGCTGTCACCCCCTCCCTGTAGTCAGATCATCAGGGGTATAAATGAAGTAGCTGACGCCATTTTCTTCAGTCTTTCTTGCCGCGCGGTGCCTGAAGCAGAAGCAGTTTGCAAGTGCCGGCCGGCCGACTCCTGAGATTTTCGTGTTTGAGTTTCAGATCCGAAGTCTTCAATAAAGCTAAGTACCCCATTGGGGAAACTTTTTTCTTGCTCCAGACCGATGTCAGAAAAAGTTAATAATTGTATTTCCTGTGGTAAGCAAATACCTCATAAGGATTTTCATTCTTACTGTATTCCTTGCCTAGGCCCTGATCACAACGTTACTGGTTGTCAGTTTTGTGCTAGATTTAACCAACGCACTATTAAGCTTCGGTATGATTTTGCTTTAAACTATTTTGGACGCCAGTTTAATTATCCTGAAATGTCGTTGGATAGCCATCCGACTACTGGAGTTTACAAAAAAACGCAAAGAAAAGGATAGAGAAAAACAACCCAGGCCCAAAAATGGCGACGAAGCTTCTCCTAAGCCAGTCACCGGTTCGCCGGTTCTCAGTGAGGCGCTTTCGCAGCTCCTGGTGCCAGCTACTTTAGAGTCGCAGGCCACTACCATCTCCCACGTGGAGTCGGCCATGCCGCTGGGTACTCATGGTATTGGAGCCTCGGATGCTAATCCCTCAGATGGGTCCGGAGCCGCTGAGCAGGTACCGACTTCTGAGGGTGTATTCAGACCTAAACATCTTTACATTAAAGCAACTTCAGCTTCAATGACAAAGGCTAAAACACCTTCTAAAGCAAAGAAACAAACTCAAGAGCCATGTGGACAGGCCTCTATGTCCAAAAAACAGATGCTCAAGATGGCCGAAGACTTGATTACCGTGATCAGGGGTTCCCATCCCCCACCTGATAAGAGGCCTAGGCAAGACACTGACTATGAATCTTCAGATCAGATTTCTGTTTCTTCTGATTCCTGTTATGATCAGGAATACCCCCCCCCCATGAGGATTCTGATGCTGAAGAATCTGTTCCTTCAGCATCTCCTCCTGAGGACTATTCCTTTGGGGAAACCTTGCATACAATGAGGGAGCATTTCCATTGGGAGAGACAAGATTTCTCAGAATCTAAAAAGAGGCTCAGGGATTTTCTTTTACTACCTCAGCACAGGCCTCTAGCCATTCCACCTGTGTTAGACATTGTAGATGATGGTTTTTCGGAGTCTAGTCTGACACCTGACTCCTTACCCCCAGCCCCTGTTAAGCCTGACAAATATTACAGGGTTCCTGACTCTCACAAATTTCTTTTTAAAAACCCTGCTGCTGATCCAGAAACTATTTCACAGGGTCCAAACGGAGTTAAGGCTTCCATGGCAAAAAACCCACCCCCCTCTGACAGAGATTCAAGGGCACTGGATAGATGGGGAAAAAAGTTTTACACATCTGCAACTTTGGTTGTAAGGGCCTTAAACTGTCAATTTCATATGCTTAAGTATCAGCAACATGTCATGGGATTGCTTAAACAGAAAATGTTATTAAATACTGAATGTGCAGAAAACAAGGAAATGCAGGATTTATTGTATGCAGCAGAACAAGTTGGAAAGCATATTTTGCAATGTGGTTTTGATTCTTTGCAGGCCTCCTGCAGAGCCGCAGCTACAGGTTCTGTAATTAGGAGGCATGCTTGTCTAAAGGAACAAAACCTGCCTGATCATGTTAGTTAAATTACTAGATGCACCTTTACAGCATGATACTTTGTTTGGTGTTAAGGCAGAAGAGGTGTTAAAGAAAATGGAGGACAAAGCTAAATCAATGCAAACTGTCAAAGATTTTTTACAAGTACAGCCACCTAGGTTTAGTAGACATTAGCCTACAATAAATTGGTCCTTTCCTGTGTCAGACAGACCTCAAAGGGGCAGACCCAGACACCCTAGGGGCAGATCCCAGCCGCAAAGTTCTTACAGACCCAAGCAATGGGGTTCTTCTACCTCCAAAGCTGGAGACGATAGATCACAAACATACAGAAAACGGCCTCAATGACTTCCCCCTGCCTGCACCAAGCGCTTATCTTCTGGCAGCTCCCTTAGGGGTAAAATTAGCACTTTTTGCTCAAAATTGGCACATCATAACCCAGGACAAGTGGGTTCTAAATATCGTGTCACAAGGCTACAAGTTCCATTTCCATACCCTGCCAAAGCAAATGGCTGGCCAGATCTGCCAAAAAATCAATGGGCAGAGGCACACAAACAAGTCTCATCCCTCATGGACATGGGGGCCATTCAACAAGTACCAGAGCAAGAGCAGGGACAAGGTTTTTACTCAAGACTGTTCTTGGTACCCAGAAAGGACAAGGCCTGGAGGCCGATACTGGACCTATCTATTCTGAATACTTTCCTGAATATTCCAAAATTCAAGATGTTGACCTTGCAATAGCTTCTGCCCATGCTGGGCAAGAATGCTTGGCTTGTGACTTTGGACCTAAAAGAGGCATACCTGCATGTTCCAATCAGACAGCCATGCAGAAGATAACTCAAATTCAAGGCAGGTTCAATACATTACCAATTTTCTGCACTGCCCTTTGGCTTATCTACTGCGCCCAGGGTCTTTACAAAGTGCCTGGCACCAGTAATTGCATTCTGCAGACAAAGATGAATACAAATATATCCTTACTTGGATGACTGTCTCATTCAAGCAGAGAACAAGGACAATCTTCTTCAACATCTGGTGTTCATGAAAAGACTTCTGACATGCCTAGGGTACACAGTACACGAAGAACATAGTACAGTTGTGTACACTTACCATAAATGTAGATGTTAGAGTGTATTCACTGTTGCAGTCCAAGTTACCCACCCTCCTTCCCCCTTTTTTCTTTTGAATCTTACCTTTCCTTCTCTGATTTATACTACCTATATGGTGTATTTGCTTATAGATGAAGGTAACATTTACATTGGTGTATTTATATAAAGTTTGGCTACCCTTTTTGGGGCACCTGACATCTAGGGCAAGAAAAACTGAAGAAAATGGCATTGGCTAGTTAATTTATACCCCTGACGTCAGGGAGGGGGCGACAGCAGCCAACGCAGGACCCAAGACTTTGGAATTCAGGCCGGCTGAGGGCAGCCTGCCAGCAGGATTACCCTAATGTAATGACTGCAACAGTGAATACACTTGAACATCTACATTTATGGTAAGTGTGCACAACTGTACTTTATGGTAAGTTCTTACAGAACTATTCTTTTTGGATGGTTACTGTCCAGTCAATCGTGCCCCTTTTGCACAAGGATGAGTAAATGTGCTCTGTGCTATGTGCTTCAGGATGTGTACAATCATAACAATAGAATGGAGCTCCGGGAGCTGTTGGGTAGGGGCCATTTATTACCAATTTAGGACCCTGCCCTTTGGTCTCACCACAGACCCCCCCCTCCCATGTGTTAACCAAGTGCATGGCAGGGGTGGCAGCTCACCTGAGACTTCAGGGATTCCAGATGTTTCCATACCTCAATGATTTTCTCCTCACAGCTCCCACAGAGCATCAAATGGTCGCAGCCCTTCAGTACCTTATTCACCTGTTCAACCAGCTAGGAATTATTGTGACTCTACCCAAGTCGAATCTGATTCTGATCCAAAACCTGGAGTTCATTGACATCCAGTTAAACATTGTGACAGAGATTGCAGCATTACCTCTCAGGTGTGTACAGCTAATACTATCTCAAGTTCAGTACCTTCCAGATCTGTCTTGTCCCCAGGTCCACTTTTTTCTCAGGGCTCTAGGGTCCATGGTTGCGGCAACCTATCTGGTGCTGTTGGCCAGGTTCTACATGAGGGTTCTACAGTGGACTCTAGCAGTCCAGTGGCATTCATTGTCGCATCCAATGACAGCCGCCATCTGCCTCCCTCGTGTGTGCAGGCGTCATCTTCTTTGGTGGATTCATTCTCCCAATCTCCTCGCGGGCAGACCTTTTTCTCTCTTCCTCTCCCCAGTGCTATGGTGACCGCTGATGGTTCCCTGCTGGAGTTGGGGGACATTGCCAGGGAAAGACGGTCCAAGTTATGTGGTCCCCCACAGAGACCGAGTTGGACATAAATGTACTGGAGATGAGAGCAGTTCTTCTGTTATTGCAAGCATTCCAGGGCTGCCTTCCTCTGGATACCATTGCAGTGCACATGGACAGCGTAGCGGTCGTGTGGTATATCAACAAACAAGGGGACACACGTTCTTATCTGCTTTGTCTCGACGCCATGAGAGTGTAGGAATGGGTGATGTCCTCTGGGCACTTTCTCCAACGCACATTCCTGGAGAGACCAGCGTTCTAGCTGACAAGCTCAGCAGAGCTAACCTGAGTCCTCATGAGTGGCCCCCAAATCCCTTGGTGGTGAGAGAGATCTTCCTGGGCTGGGGTCAACTGACCTGTGATTTGTTTGCCTCCCCTCTTAATCACAAATGCAGCAAGTACTTTGCTCTGATCTCCCCAGCTGGGGAGTCCCCCAGGGATGCTGTAGTTCATGATTGGCCTCCGGGTCTCCTTTATGCTTATCTTCCTATACTTCTCATTGCCAGAGTACTTCAGAAAGCTCGAGACATCAGGCTTCCTTGATCTTCATTGTCCCTTTCTGGCCTTGGCAGGTGTGGTTTCCCTTCCTCAGGCCTCATCTGAAGTACCCTCCTCGGGTACTGGATCCCCTTTCGGATCTGATATCCCACCCCTCTCATCTTCGATCCAAAACCTTCAGACTGTTCATCTGACTGTGGCTTGTCCACTTCCCATAGCTCTAAACCAGCCCAGTCTTGCCTCTCCCATTAGGAACATCCTTCTGGCCTCTCAGAAGTCTTCCACCAGAAAGGTCTATGGTAGTAAATGGAAAAGATTCTCTATTTGTGCAAGCAATGGAATCTGGATACTTTTTCAGCTCCCATTCCAGACATCTTATTATTCTTATCTTCTCTCTTTCATGATGGAGTGAGTTTCTCCACTATTAAGCTGCAGCTGGTGGCCATCTCTAATTTTCACGTTAGCGACGAACTTAACATTTTCTTCTCAGCTTTGTAAGGCCTTTCTCAAGGGTGTCTTCCTGCTTTGGCCCCCTGTCAAAGATCCCTCTCCTCTTTGGGACCTCTCATTTGTGCTGCAGTCTCTTACACAGAATCCTTTCACGACTGCTGCTACTTGCAACATTAAGTTTTTGTCCTGGAAGACTGCCCTCTTTGTGGTTATCACATCAGCAAGACAAGTTTCTGAATTGCAGGCCATCTCCATCAAGCCTCCATACATGATTTTTCACAGAGGCAGAGTGGCTCTCAGGACTAATCCCTCCTACTTGCCCATGGTAGCCACTGAGACAGATTTGAATCAAACCATTCACTTGCTAGTTTTCTTTCCAAACTGTTCCAATAAAGGAGAGTATATACTGCACATTCTTGATGTACATAGACAATTCCAATTCTGTTTAGACAGGGCTAAGAGCTTTCGCAAATCTGGCCAACTGTTTGTGGCTTTCTCTGTTTAACGGACTGGGTCAGGCATTGTCCAAAATTACAATTTCTCATTGGATTTCTCAGTGTATCGCTGCAGTTTATACCTCTAAGGGATTGACCTTATTAGGACCTGCCAAAGCTCATTCCGCTAGATCTGTGGCTATGTCAGCTGCATGTTTAGCCCAACATTCGTTAGATGGCATTTGATTTGTGCTGCAGCCACCTGGTCTACTCCTCACACCTTCATTACTTATTACAAGCTCGACCTAGTGTCCAGGAACAGGGCTTACTTTAGCTCCACAGTTCTTCGGCATGTTCTTCCTTGAGGCCTCCCAGGATTGTATGGTAGCTATTCCTCCCTCCTTCCCAATTATTTTGGATCTAGAGGAGGTGGACATGTATTGTCTGCTGATTCCGGTCTACTCTGGCTGTTTGCTGACCCCGGGGCAAACTTGATCTGAGGGGTTAGAGAGCAGTAAGAGATTATGGGAGTGGGAGGAGCTTGAGCCTGGGATCTGTCTGAAAAGATGCTGGCTCGGATCCGATGTCGGATCCTACGACCCTAAAGTGGTGAACAGTGACACAGGATAACACAAATGCTAAGTTATAGTAAGTATATAACTCTTTTTCAATTAAATTCATTCATTAATTAATCAGTTAGATACATAATTAATAAATTAAATTCTAATGATAGCTGATAATTGACGATCAGAAAAGAACCTGACATCTGTGAGTGTACTTGAATTTCTTAATGATAGTATCTTTTTTTATCTCTTTTGAGGTAAGGTAGTTTAAGTTATGAGATTGGTTCGTGGGTGTTCTTGTTTCCCATAAACAGCAGCATCGTTTTTTTTTTTTTGTTTTGTTTTTTTTAATTACTTTGAGCTGAAAACTGTGGTCCTAACACCAGTGCGTTGTGGGCAGTTTGGCTCTTTTGGAGGATATGGGTGTCATCTTTAGAATCAATGACAGTTCCAAATTTGATGTCATCAGCATGCTTAGCCAAAGACCCTAAACGTTGGCTTGAATATCAGAGAAGTATGTGTAAGAGAAGAATAGACCTAAAACTGAACCCTGTTGTAGGCTATTGGTGGCCTGTCTTTTTTGTGAGAGTGTGCCACTAATCATTACTGTGCATTATTGAAAGTAATTTGCAAATATGTTTATTATGAAAATAAAATCCAACATTTTAATTGAACCTAGACAGAATAAGGCTGCATTTGTAATCCTCATACCCCCCTCCCCACTTCAGTAGATTACATTTGTTAAATGTTTAAGGCAACAGCAGGATTAGCAAATCTGTGAATATTCACTCGGTTTTGGACTGTTTTTTACCACATGCTTTGTCTTTACTCATTTGTTTTTATCTAAATGTGATCAGAGGCTGTCATAAATGTTACTGCAGAGGTGGTGACTTTTTTGCTGACTTAATATAATAAAGAATACAAGTTAAATAATCTGCTAAGGGTCAAGACTGTATGCACTGTAAACTAAGTAAACACAAAGTTATTTTGTGTATAGAAGCATCTGTGGACAATTTACTGTCCTGTTTCTCAAGCTTAAAGTAGGCAAGTGAAATATTCTGAATGGTTTATGTCTACTTCAGAGGGGAGTGGTTCTAGTTTTAGGCACCTGACAAAGTTGTTGTGAATCTGTTCTTGTATAAGTATTAAAGTACAGCATAGTTAATCTTATTAGTGCCACAGATAGTTCTTTATTTTTTTAATCACATGTTGGGTGACATCTCTGTCCTAAATTGTGTGGTATGAGTTTGAATTTGAAAACATCAAGGCTTTTTCTTGTTCACTCAAACTGCAGTGATTTGATTTGATGTCACATTTTCAGTTTATAAATGTAAGGGTGCAACAGCTGTCATATAATTATTTTGAAACTTTTTTGGTATTCTAGAACCTTCTGGCATTTTTGTGAAGAGCATTACACAAGACAGTGCAGTTGATCAGGATGGGAGGATCCATGTTGGCGACCAGATTATAGCTGTAAGTAACAATTCAGTCATTTTTAATGCATTCTCTTTCTTAGTGTTAACGTATGCATATATGTGCATGTGGCACTGGTTCTTTTTAAATATAAGCTGTTAGTTTTGTATGTCATTTGTATAGAAATTCAAATATATGGGCTTTCTAGCTATATGGAGCAACAGATTGTAGCCTTCTTTAGTAGGAGTATTCCACCAGTGACTCTCCAAGTATGTCTTTCATTAATATGGGTAAACAGCCAGTGAATGTGGGAAAGTATCAGGCTTTCATAGGTAAGTACTAAGTTAGGTGATATTGTGGGATATTTTTAAGTCTAGCCAATTTCTCTTTCAAAGGTGAGAATCAAACCCTGTACATTTATTTTTTAACACCTTTACTTGAGTTATCACTTAAGATGCAGGCAAACATACATTTCTATAAATGAAAACAAACTATATTAACATGTTCCCAGTTGCATGCATTATACATCACATATGTTCTTTTGTATAACTGTCATCAGTCCAATGTTACATAAATTGCTCACTTTCTGCCTTTCCTTAAACCTTGTTCCTCTTCTAGATCATTATTCTGCATGTACTGATCCCACAATTTTCATTTATTATTTCTGTCTAAATTGCTCCTACCCTTTTCTAAAGATCCTTCTTCCAGTTCTTTTACCTATGTTACAATATTCAGAATTTCAAATCCAGTTGATTTAGACTTTGATTTCCATTGTCTACAAATTGCTTTTGTGGCAGCCACCAGAATTAAACTTAACAAAACCTTACTATGTCTAGGCAATTCAGATCCCAGCTCATAAGAATCATTTCCTTACTTACACCCATTTCCTCACCCAAAAATTGACAGAGTACTCTGTAAGGAATTTTGGAAGTCTTCCAACTCATTTCACTACAAAAAAAACATATGATCTAATGTTGTCTTCTCCACCTGGATTCAACCCGTGGGCTGTTGGATCCAACTTGGATCCGAGACCATCCATATACCATAGAATTCAGCCTGTCGAGCTCCACCTCCTCTACCCATAGTCTATCGGTTCTTAGGACTACTTAAGATCTTGTTGGCCGCCATTCCTGGACAGCAGAATGATATGATCAAGTGCTCCACCGGAGTATATCTTTTTTTCCCCAAAAAAATATTTATTTATTTACACATATTACAAAGGCAATCTTACATTTATATAAATGAAAAACATACAAAATGATGTCACTTTAGTTGCAAACCATTTACATCTCTGACACTATTGAAACAGCTGTAGTTGTAAACATTATACATCACCTATAAATCATCCAGTCATTGTCAGTTAAGCATTATATGGCTCATTCAAATCCTGCCTCTTAAATCTCATTCCTGCTCTGCATATATTGTTCAAAAATCAACAACAGTTGAGTGAAAAACCTTTATAATAACAACACAAAGTTTTCAGGTTAAAAACCCTTTTTCAATGTATGACAACAGGTATAATGAAACCGCCCATATATATACACATAAAACAAATCATATGACCTGCAGCCATGGTCACATGATTCACATACAAAATGTTTGTAATCAATATTTAAAAATAAGCATTTTAACAAATTCTTACAAACGTAAAACATATTAAACATATTAAAACACATGTTCATTTTAATCTAGTTTGTTGTATTCTAGTTAGAATAGGTCCTAGTAACAACCAGGGGAGGTGATTTGTCCAATTTTTTGGACCTCAAGGAATATGAATTGATAGTGAGGCTCTCCGCTGATACACCCCCTGGATTAAATGCAGCATTATCCTTAAAACCTATTCTAACTAGAATACAACAAACTTTGTGCTGCATATATTGTTGCCATGATTCCCATTTCACCTATGCAGTTTGTGCTTTCCCTTTTCTAAAGATCCCAATTCCAGTTGTTTTATCTGTTACTATATTCACTACTTTTTATAAAGTTGGTCTAGACTTTGATTTCCATTTTCTAGTAATTGCTTTTTTGGCAGCCTCCATAATTAGACTCCAAGGTTTTACTATGTGTAGGCAATTTTAATTCTGTAGCATAACTCAAAAAAATCATCTCCCCAGTCAGTCCAACCTGCTCACCCAGCATCTCCAACAGAGCGGTCTACAGGGAATCCCAAAAATCTGCCCGCTCATTACACTCCCAAAAAATATGTTCCCAGCCACCTCTTTCTTGCCCATCACACCTCCAACATTTGCTGTCTGCCTGAGCAAAAATGTTTTGGCGTCTACTTGGGGTATAAAAATATCTGGGTCTATATTAGATGAACGAATGTTCATCTTAGCGAACGCTCACATCAGCGAAAATCCAGGAACTCGATACTGAGCCCCCCACACACCCCTGCTAAATATATATTCCAACTCAGAGATCGCACTACAGTGAAGAAAGGGCAAATATTCCCATCTTCACTGTACCATAATCTCACAATTGCGGTTTCGAATTCCGCAATTTTCACTCATGTGCATTCTCTAAGATGAACTTTTGGTTCATCTAATATAGACCCAAATATCTATGTAAACACTTCCAGGCAAAGATCCGAAATCTTCTAGACTTTGATGTATGTTTGGGAGATATACATATATCCCCCCCAATGTCTCTTTGTGACTTGTTTATCCAGTCTCTCTTCCCAGTCCTTCCTCAGCTCCTCTGATTGATTCTTATAATTATCATGCAGTGTTTTATATGCTTTACTAATTATTCCATTTTTAACGGCAGCTTATATTCTAGATTCTATTAAAAACTGTGCCAGTGCTGGTCTTTCATTTAGAAGCCCCTTATTTCTTTCTCTTTGCCTGTACTCTGATACCAGTCCTTGATAGGGAAGGCAGTCTTTAACCTGCAGTCCAAGTACATTCTTGGCCTCTTCCCATTCTGTTGCCTTTCCCATTCTTGTTATTTGCTCCCAATACCTTGGTTTTGGCAGTTTTTTCCAATACATTCCAGCCCCCTCTTACAGTTATCTATATCCCTGACCACAGTCAGCCCTATTGGCAAAATCTCTTTTCTTCATTTTCATGCTGGTTTGGTTCTGAGAAGACTCCCTGCTATTTTATAAATATAATACTCTGTATGATTTTGGTTGTTCTCCTTAAGAGTCTGCATCCAAAATCCCAATCTCTCCTTATCTCTTGAGCTTCCTCCCTGTGTCAGCATCATTCCTTTCCACTTTGAATTATAGTTTTGTGCTTGTGCTATGTATAAGAGACTTAACTGTATTTCTGTAAAATACCCCCTCAAATTAGGTAATCCTAGTCCGCCTTGTTCTGTTGGTAAAATCATCTTATCCCACTTGACCCTTGCTGTCTTCCCTTGCCAGATAAAATCCTTCAACTCTTTTTTAATTGGTATCCACAACTTCTGCTCCAGTTGATAAAAGTATGCCTGACCTGTGTATAAGACTAAAGGGACTAAAAACATTTTAATTGCTTGTATCATAGTATCCATATAACAAAACTTCCAGTTTCTCAATTTTTGTATTATCTTCTGTTTAGTCTTCTGTTTAGTCTCTTCCCACATATCCTTAGCTGCCACCATCACAGAGTTATCTCCAATCCATACTTCTATATACTTTATTTTATCATGTCCCCATAAATATGGATATTGTTGGACCAATTTGTGTGTGGGTACCTAATTTACTGCTTATTTCCTTTGTTTTAGCTTCATTAATTTTGTATCCCTAGCAGATTTGAAACTGTCTTAAAATATTCCACAACACTGTAATGACCCTTTCTAGTTTTGTCATGTATAAAATAATGTCATCTGCAAACAGAGCCCGCTTTTCCTGACTACCATACCAATTATATCCTTGAATTTTTGAGTAATCTGATGATGCCTTTGGTTTGTTAACTTTGGCGAAAGCACTTAGTAGTTCGTATTTTTCTGTGGATGTCAGTATTGGAATTGTGGATTATTGAGCATTAAACCGTCATTGGCTGCATTGTTTAGGTGTATTTTTCTTTTTTGGATCTGATAGATCTTTACCCTCTTAAGGTATTACCGTTATCACCACCTTCTTTCAGGATGCTGGTTCTTCTCGTCTAAAAATACTGTTAAACAAAACCTTCCAGATCTTTATCAGTTTTTCCTTCTAACTTCCAAACTTGCACAGGAATACCATCTATTCCTGGGGACTTTCCTGTAGATTGGTTATACATTACTTTTCTATCTCATCTCTTCCTATCCTGTTAGTAATTGAGCGTCATCTGCCTCTAACGTTGGCATATTTAATTCTTCCCTAAACATATCCATTTGTACCTTTTCTTGATTTCCATGTTTCTCTGCTTTATACAAATTTTCATAAAATTTCCAAAATATTTTTAATACTTCTACAGGGTCTCTTATTATCTTCCTTGTTATAGGCTCCCTAAGCTTCGTGAATCCCCTTTCGGCTTTTTGTTGCCTGAGTTATTGTGCTAGAAGTTTTTGTGAATAGAATTATTATCAAAAAACATTTGCTTAACAGCAATCTTTCTAAACTCGTGCATCGTATTGAGGTAATCCTTTATTTTCTGTTTAGCATTCTGCACTTGCTCTTTTTCTTGTTCTGAGAGATTCCCCCTATTTTGCAATACTTTAACATTTGTCAGTCCCTCTAAACAAGTCTTGTTACTGTTTATTTCCAACCTAGTTTTAAACTCCACTTTAATTTTATCCCATTCCTTAGCTATGTTTTCAGTAGATAAATCTATCTTCTCTAGTAGCTCCTGAATTAATTCCATAACCCATTCCTTAAATCCCTCTCTTTTCAACCGATAGGTGGGGAAGCGCCAGTGTCTCATTTTCATTTCATTACCTTGCGTTTTTATTTTAGTTATTTTTGGGGCATGATCTGAAATAGTTATTAGGTACATTTCAAGACCTTCAATTAAATGCTCATGTTCTTGTGAGATATAAAATCTATCTAGCCTAGCCCAGTTTTTGTGTCTTGGTGAATAATATGTAAATTCACTCCAAACTCCTAGTACTGAATTCACATGCAAACATTTTCACAAATTTCTTCAGAAATCTACCCTCCCTTGTTATATTTTCCCTTCTAGGCCCCCCAGACACATCTTCACTGTTGTAAACTAAATTCCAGTCTCCACCTAGTAATATTGCTTGCTGAAGGCTGACTGTTTCTCCCAGAATTTTCTTAAGCTCTGTTATAGCAGTTTTAGGGGAGATGTAAATGCATGCCAGTGTAATCCTCCTCCCTAGCCGCTTAGTACTATGTATCTTCCATTATTATCTGTTTTTTCCTCTTCTATCACTATTAGAGCTCCTCTTGCAATTAATATAAGTACTCCTCTTTTCCTTTGCTCCAAATATTCTGCTGAATAACCATCCTGAAAACCTTTCTTTATCAAATTCACATGTTCAGTTCTTTCCAAGTTTGTCTCCTGTAGTATAGCTATTTGCACTCTACATTTTTTAATATAGTTCACTACTCTTTTTTATATTTATCTGTTAGACCATTCAGGTTGAGAGACATTACAGAAAGTACCATTTTCTTATATTATTGCCACCTTTTATATATAACTGCTCTTTTGCTAAATGTCTATTTCCAGCTTTTATGTTGTGTGTATGTACTGTTCAGCAGTTGGTCTTTTATAAATTTGTTTCATGTCATATCCACTTGCGCCCATGTCACATCTCACATAACTTTTGTTTTTTTGAAAGCTCTCAAGCAGAACAAGTACCCCCCCAAACAAACCCTCCTAAAACCTATGCACTCTACAATAACATACAAAACGATGTACATCTTCAAATGTTGAAGTTTTTGCTTCATAATAATTTGTATATTCTAAGCCGATAGCTACACAGATGGGCTAAAGTTAACCAAAAAGAAGATCAGTCATGCTAAGACGCATGGTACAGCCAGTGTTATTAGTAAGTGTTGTTTGTTTTTTTTCCACATCTATGTAACTCTCCTAGTTGAGAAACACTTGAATGCTTTCAGTGAACAATTTCTCCAAGCCATTTCTCTTTAACAAATTGTCTTCTAGTGACATGCAGACCAAAAACAAACTGCTAAGGGTACCTTGTTTATCAGAAAAAAAAGCCTTACAAATATTCAGTACTTTTTTCATTTACATGCTTTGTAATAAATGTGTTAGCTGATAATGCCTAAGGTTTTTACCCAGTCATTTCCCAATGCACGCATGGGAAAAGGCACACTGATTTTTCTTTTTATACTCTCTTAACCAGACCCTTCCGCTCTATCCCATCTCCTCCCCTTCTCATTTTTGTTCATTGCAGTGCCTATATTTCTCAAAACTGAACAAAGAAAAAGAGAGGAAGGGTGAACAAGAACAAAGTAAAGCACGTTTATATTAGTATCCCAATTGAATTAAAAAAATAACATAACTTTACTTTGTCTAACTGGTTTTGTATCATCTTTAAAGCTGTCATACCTGGGAAAACCCCTGATTGTTTTCAGTGAACATTCTGTCCTAGTCCATTTCTCTGTTCTTTTTTCTTCTTTTCCTTCAGCCAATCCCCTTCCACCAGATTGTCTCCAGTTTCTCTTTATCAGATTGTCTCCATGGAGGCATGAAGACTAACTGAAGAAATGCTAATTAGTATATTTATTTTCAAGTGCTAGAGGAAAAAAAAAACAGTATTCAATATTCTTTTTTCAGTTACTGCTCTCTGTTTTAAAACAAAGGTCCTTAATCAGTCATTTCCCCATGCAGAAATGAAAAAAAAGTACATTAATTTGATCTGTCATGCCCCCTTAACCTTACTCCCTTCTTCCTTTTTTTTTTGGTTAATCATTACATTGTCTATGCTTTCCAAAAATGCACAAGAAAAAGAGAACAGGGGAGAAAAATAAAAACACCACCTGTTTACAATCCCCATTACACCCAAAAATGGCATGCAAAGAAAACCATGCAGTACAGATACAATACTATTAAGAAACAAAAGTGTTTTCTTTACTTGCAGGTAGGGCTCTCCCCTCTCTTCCCCTCCCCAAAGCATTTTTTCAAACATTAATAACATGCAGTAGGGCATGTACTTGAGTCACCCAACTCAGTAAACAAATTTTGAAGAAGTTCAAAATTTCCAGATTTCCTTGTGCTATCATATTCCACAAATGTAAGTAATGCATTGTAATCCCACCTTAAGTTACTGATTTTATTACTGTCGTTCTCCATCACCCAAATACTGTTCCTGCTTCATTTCCAACGCACTCTCATTTCTTCTAGTCAACTCTCGTGCTCCCTTCCTTCTCTCCAACATTTTCCATTGAAATACTGGAAAAGGTTTCACAGGTGCAGTCTATCTGTAGTCTTTATTACCAGAGGAGCTAGAAGCCAAATCTCCTTCTGTTTCACAGCTCAGTTTTTGTTGGACAAACTTTTATATTTCCTCCTTAGCATGCACTTCATCAAAAAGAAATTCTTGTCCCTCCAGGGAAGAATAACTTGAAGACAGCTGGATACAGCAGTTTGAATGTCGCACCTGTGTCTCGGCATTCTCTGAATAGAGGGATGAATTTACTTCTCTTTTGCCTGGTGTAGTCATTCTCCACAAACACGTGCTCTCACCTACTTTTAGTATTTTGTCCTTTTGCCACAGTTTTGACAAAATCAATTCTTTCTGCTGGTAGGATTGCATCCTTACTATTAAAGGTCTTGGTTGCTTTCTTATCACTAGATTTGGAGCATAGACACGATGTGCCCGTTCAACTAATAAATCCTGCTGTTGAATACCAGTCCAGTTGCTTATTTTGCTGTCATAAATTTAATGCAGGCTCATCCTTCTAGCTTCTGTGGTACAACTGAAAATCTCAAGTTTTCCATACTTGCTCTGTCCTCTAATTCTGTTATTTTTTGAAACATCTCTTCCTGAGTATATTCAGCCAGCCTTTTCTTCATTTCAACCTCTGATTTTTGCAGCTTTATCATCTCATCTGAATATCTGTTTAAAGCTTCTTCCATTTGTTCCCATCTTTTGTTGTTTGTGTTTAATATACTGTATTAGTGTTTTGTTTATTTTAACCAGGTTGTTATGCAGTTGTCTTGTATCATCCTGTAGGTTATTGGAAGTCATGTCTGGAGGTTGCATTACTTTTTGCTGATCAGCTGCAGAACTCTTTTCCATACTTTTTGTAGCTGATTTCTTTCCAGGTCTTCTGTATTTTTTTTATCCCTGGCATCCAGGCAGTGTACTTAGTAGCCAGTTACTGAAATTCACCCATAAAAGCAAGTCTACTGGCCTTCTCTGCTGAATGTCTGTTTTCGTACTGGAGAGCTAGAAACAAGCTGTTATTCAGTGTGCAGCCATCTTGGAACCCGGAGTATATCTTTTTTTTTTCTTGTGTTTTAAAGTTTTTAGAATTATTTTTTCTAGGTCCTCTGTCCTTGTGTTTACTAGTTTGGTTTCTTGTAACTACTATGTGTTTGTGTTTAGCAGATAGAGTAAGTTAGTATAGGTTTTAGGGTTAGATTATAGGTTCATAGGTTGGTAGTAGGCTATTAGCCCTAGGGCCTTTACAAGTCTAGCCATAACAATTCCTTGGCTATTTCTTCCCACACTATTTACTTCCCTGGACCCCTATTATTGTTTTTAGCAGGCTTTTCCTGCCCTGTGTGTTTGTTCTTAGGGTTATTATTTGAAGCTGCATGGTGGTCTTGTGTTTCCAGTATTTGACTTTGCAAGAGTCAAACTTAGTGATTCAAACATCCTTAATTTTCACTGTCTGCTTAGCTCTTGTTTGCTAGAGTTTTTAGGTTTATTTGTTTAGATATGGAGAAGGGGTTTTAAAACTTTGTTGCTTTTAGGCACAGGCTTCCCTGACATGAATCTGACTGTTGTGTGTTTTGTTTAGAGGCTGCCCATCTCAATTCCCTTTGCACCATTTGTGAACGTTTCAACACCTGTACTATTAAGAGGAGGGCCAAGTTGGTCCTGAAAGGACCTTTACCAGCTGGCAATTCTTCGTTGGCTTCCTCAAGCAGAGTGTGCCTCAGAGCTGAAACATTGAGACAAGGGTGTCCAGGTCATGTTTGATTCCTGTTATGGGGTTGTCCTGCCACTCAGGACTCTGCTCTGGGTAACTCTGCTCTGATCCCATTGTCTGGGCAGGCTGGAGTATCCCTAGGGTCTGTTCCCGGGGATCTTTGGGTCCTAGGTCTGCCTGAGAGGATATCCTCCCACTAGGAGAAGGAGTGGTCATGTACAACCAGTGTCCCCCCTCATCAGCACATACACCTCTGGGCACACTTAATCCTGTTCTGGGACAGCTCACCCTGGGTGGTCTCCAGTCTGCCATTTCTTCAGGGATCCCTGGCCTCTCCACAACAGGAAGTTTTGGGCAAGAGGCAGTGCAAGAGGAAGCACCTGGATTATCCTGAAGAGTCTTTCACCAAGGATGCTGATCTTCAGGAAGGAGAGGGGTGCCCAAAATCCCCCTGCGAGAATCCCTCATTTGGCGACCTTTTAGAGCTGCTTTTCCGGCGTGGGGTTTGGACTGCTGAAGCAGGGAAGGGATTCTTATTTGTTGGTTCTCAGTTTCTTTTGAATGCCTGATGTCTCTTTGGTTATTTGTTGGACTACTGAAGTCCCATCTTTGGAGGAATCAGTATCTTTGGAGGCCTTCAGCGCTGACCCATTCACATTCTGGGTGGTTCCCCCTCCCAGACTCCTTTATTGACCTATTGTCAGGGAGGGCATGGAAAGAGCCTGATACATGGAGCTGGTCCCTAAGAAGCCAGACAAGATTCTCACCCATCTCAAGTACCAGCAACACTGGAGTAAGGGTCCAACCATGGAAACGGTTGTGGTGGCAGTAGCCACTGAAAAAGACTCTCAGAAGAGATTTCCTCAGTTCATCCCATGAATAGCAGTCAGACAGCTGTTTTGTACACTTTTCAGCTTATTTGATAGATGTTCTTCATCTCACATTGCTGCAGTCCTTACACTTGGGTAGTCCGCTGTCACGCTGTCCTCGCAAATATAAAGTATAAGGCTGCCGCCGGGTCAAGGCGGCTTAAGGGTTCCAAAGTGGATGCTCTTTCATTCAATTCTTTCATTCAATTCATGTGTATGCCCTTCTTCCTCCCTCCTCTCCTCCCAAAGCCCAAAGAAGAAGGTGAAGCAGGACAAGCCAAATTTTAATTTTAATAGATTGGTAATAGCACAGCACGCACTGCACTGGTACCCTGAGAAGTCTGGGAGCCTCCATGGCCCATTTTTTACCCGATTCCACACCTGCTGTCTCTCAGGAGACTGTCATTTACTCAAATGTCAAACTTCACCTCTTCACCTAACAGCCTGGCATATTCTGTTTTGAACTTTTTCCTTTGCATGTTACCACTCTTTGCTTAACCCCTGATTCTAGCATTGACTTCCTTATTCAGATTTTCTTTCTCCTCAACAACGCCTACCAAATACTTGAAGCTGTTTACTGTTCCACTATTTTCCCTTCAATGTTCAGCTTCTTGTAATTCCCCTGTTATTACCATGACCAGTGTATTGTTTGTACTGTGTATCATCTCAGTCAAATGCACTGTTTTGTTTTACCTTTAACAAAAATTTTAAGAGCCCATTACTCCATGGGCTTTTTAGGCATTGGTTTTCTTAGTTAAAATGGTGAATTTCTTAGCCATTTGCTCTTCTGTTTATTTATTAATTCTTCTCCATTGTAATTTTGCAGAATGTTGGGGAGCCCTGATCACTTAACCTGTGAATGAATACATTTTCTTTACTATTTCAGAGAGTTTCTTTTTGGGTCATAATTTTTCCTGTTCTGAGGTGGGTAAAATGGATATTTAAGTAAAGGTGCCATAGAGTTATATCAAGACACACACAAGTCCAACAAGTCCATTGTGATAGTTTCATTTTGTCTTCTAGCCCTGATAAAGCAGAAATGTTTAAATACGTATTCAAAACTGAATTGACAACTTCATGACATAAGGACTTGAACTACAATAGAGAGTCGATTATCCAAATGTTGATTATTCGCAGCATCAGTTATCTGAGCCCAGTCTTCCAAAGTTTTTGGGTAGTTAAAAATCATAAAGTCTGAATATGTAAATGTTGTACGCATTAGTTTTTGTGTGTTATTTGAACTTGTAGCCCGCTTGTATGTGAAAATTATTTTTTATTGTCTGCTGGACTTGCTGAATGGTTGAAAAGTGTATTCCCTGAGTGTAAAAAAAAAAAAAAAGATTTTAGAAGTTGTTTATCCACTTCAATGTATATTTGATTATCCAAACTACCCTAGGTCCCAATGAGTTTGGATAATTGACTCTACTGTAATAACTTCATGCATTAACATTTTTGATAAAAAAAATCAAGATAATCATAGATTAAAGAGATTCTCATAGCTGTAAAGGACTTGATAAATCAGAAGTGCTGAAGAAAATTCTGACGTTTCATGAACAGATTGTACGTGTCTCTGCTGATAAGCTGCAAAAGCTGCAGGGTATCTAGTGTAATACAGATCATGAATGTGTATCTGTTTTAAAAATCATTGTCAACAGTTGTGACAAGAATAACTTATAGCAAGCCTTAACTTTGCCATTTATGGAACTGCCACCGGCCACAACAGCAGTATTAGACTCAAATGACTTGAGGGCCACATGAGGCTGAGCACCCTCATTTGGCAAATAAAAAACTCAAGTCATACACAAAATTAAAAAAAAAACACCAAGCTATCTTAACTGTAATTTGCTTGACAAATTGCACTAATGCATGGGTTACAGAAAACAATATACAGTCAAACATTGTAAATATTACAAGTGCAGACACCCCAAGTAATGTGTAACAGTGGCTATTATACTCTTCCAAGTGATCCATAAAAGCTATCCATAATTGTACTGGCAGTAAAACAGCACTGATTCTGTTTCTGTTATGCAGAGTTCAGGATTGCAGTAATTCTTGTCCTTCTCTCTCCCTTGGTAGCCAAGCATAGTGTGGCTTCATTCCTCTTTTCTATAAAGGTCTCGAGAGCCATTCATAGGTCTGACCATGATTGCATCCCTTTCCTGGCATAGTATAGCATTGTCTTGATGTCTGACCAAGGTTATTATTTCCCTGACCCTGATAGCTTTCTTGAGGGTCCTGAGGAAGGAGCCTTGCACTACTGGAAAGCCTTCTATTTCACTTCCAAGTATGCAATTCTCTTCATTTGGATGGATGGCATTTGAGTGACTGTAATCAGTTTATCTTAGATGCTGTTGTCATTCTAGAGTCCTGTTTGATGGCTGTCAGTGCTGTTGTCATTCTAGAGTCCTGTTTGCTGGCTGTCAGGCCTCTGTTATAATCTCAGTGTTTTTGGCAGTCTTTTGACTTTGGTTCCCAATGCAGAGTAGGACTGAATCCTGGCTCCAGCTGGTCTAGCAGTAATGTTGGGATGTCTGTTTTCTGTCTCTGTTGAAGAGTTCTCCCTTTCAGGGCACTACTTCAAGCTCAACAGGCTTTTAGGCTATTGACCTGGCTGGATTAAAGTACAGCTGTAGGTTTCTGTCTCGTATTAATAAGCCCTTGTCTGTCAGGGAGTACGGAAGTTTTGGGTTTACAGTCAGGTTCATCCTCCTCATTTTCACATTTCCTAAGAAAGTGCTGCTTTTCATCCTTTATATGTTTTTCCTTCTCCCAGATTCCTGGTGGAGATAGAAACTTGGGTAGGTTTGAGTGGGCCCCCTAGCTCTTTGAAACAGTGTAGCCTTTTCAGGGATTTCTCTGCAAGGTTATGTCATTGAATAAATGTATTTGTGGTTTTTCTTCCTTCCTTCCTGTAGAAGTGAAGGGCCTGCAGTTGCCATTCTTGCTTCCTTAGGGGTAGGCACTTGTGTTCTGCACATAGGTTCATAGCTAGGTACTAGGCTATCGGCCATGGGGCCTGTACAAGCCCAGCCAAAAAGATACCCTGGCTTTTGCCACCCAAGAAAATTATTTTCCTGTGCCACTGTCGAGCAGAGCCACAGAAGTGATCCCTGGAGTGAATTTCCTATTTCCCATCCAATCATCAAGATTTTTCTTGAAGAGTGCTAATGAGGAGCTTTGTTTGATATAGATAGGTAGTTTATTCCAAATTATGGGAAGTCTCTGGGACAGGAATCTATCCCTCCGGCATGTTCTGTTTATTGTGGTGACAAAATTTAGGTCCCTAGAGCGTGTAGCTTGGAGGGATTGGGATTTCTTTAAGTGGAGCATGTCCAACCGCTGTGGGTTTGACATAGCTTTGTATGTTAGGCAGAGATCACCTCTGAGTAGGTGATATGCGACGGACTAAAGCTAGAGTTTTTTGAGACGGTCTGCGTAGGGCATCTGTTTGAGGCCGATAATCCTTTTTGTGAGGTATTTCTGCGGCTTTTCCAGTTGTTGTAGATGTCTTGTGAGGTACATACCAAAAGGGGCATTGTACTCTATAATGGGTCTAAAGAGTGATGAGTAGAAGGGAACAATGACCTCTTTTTTTTCTGGATGAGAAACCTTTTGTGACGAGGTGTGCCACATAGAAGGATTTCCTGACTACTGTGGCGATGTGATTATCAAAGGCGAGACTACTGTCCATCTGTGTCCCAAGGTCTCTTATCACACTTTCGGTGTTAAGTATACTACCGCCTATGTTGTAGTTCATGGGTACAGAGTTTTTACCAAAGGGGATGACAATGCACTTTTTGCCTTTGAGCTTGAGACCATGGCTTTGACACCAGGCATCTATCTCAGTGAGGCCCTTTTGTAGGATGTCCACATCGTTCAGAGTTTTGATTATGGCTCCTAGTTTGCAGTCATCTGCAAACTTCGTTAGCCAAAGACGTTCTGTGTTAGCCTGTACTTCAGAGAAGTATATACCAAACAGGAGAGGACCCAGGACTGAACCCTGTGGTACTCCACTTAACACTGGTCTGAAGTCGGATTTGGAGTCTGCTACTTTCACAGTGTGGGTTCTGTCAGTGAGCCAGTTGGCAACCCATCTTGTGACATAGGGATTTATACCTAGTTTAGTGAGTTTATCTATAATTCCAGAGTGGGGGATGGTGTCAAAAGCCTTGGCAAGATCTAGATAGGCTGTGTGAACCACCTTACCCTCGTCTACGGCTTTGGTGACTGCTTCAAAGAAGTCTATCAGGTTTAAGAGACATGATCTGCCTTTTACAAACCTGAACTGGGTGGGGTCTATAGTTTGGAGATTACCAATGTCTTTGTTTATAAGTTCCATGATGATACATTCCATGGCGTTGCAGACCAGGCTCATCAGGCTAATGGGGCAGTAGTTCCCAGGGTCCATGGTGGCTCCCCCCTTGTGGAGTGGGATAACCGTCGCTGTGCGCCATTCAGCAGGCACAAAGCCTGAGGTGAGGTTATGACTGAACATGGTACTTAGGTGGGGTGCCAGTTCGTTCTGTAGTTCGTGTAGAACACAGGCTGGGATGTTGTCTGGTCCCATGGATGCTGTGTTCTTGGCTTTAGAGATTGTAGTTTTTACCTGTGCAGCCGTGATTACAGGAGCTTTGCATTCTTCCAGTATAGAGATGGGCTCTTTTTCTTAGGCATTTGTGCCTGCTGTCTTGGTTTTAGCCATGTCCGATCCTCATCAGTGCTTATTTAGTTTAGCTTCGCAGCTTTGACTGTGTCATGCATTTGGACCCTCTGTCTTCCCTTCCCAGCATACCTCTCAACCGTACCAAATTTCTCTGTTTTTACCAGTTTTGAGATCCAAATAATGAGGTGCCATGATTCCCGAGTGGTACGCCTTAATTTCTGAATCTTCTAGTTTTTAATCCCTCTCTGCTTTTGAGCTGACTTCATCATGTTCAGAGGTGTGCACGATGACATTAGCTCCATGAACAGCCTGTCGGAATTGGCTGAGTGCTCCAGGGATTTACTGTATTGTTTCTGAAGGCGTTTGTTATGAATTACATCTCCACATGAAGTTGTGTTATTCCCAGCATGTGTAGATGCGTTACGCGGCTGACAGCAAGAACTAGCATACATATGAAGTTTCTGAACTGCATCTGATTTTCAGGAACAAGCGTCCCTGAATGATTCTGATTTCTGACTCAAATGTTAGCGCTCTCCCTCTTTTACACCTGGTGACTTTAGAGAAAAGGTGATTAGTTACACAGTTACACCTAATAAATAATTAAGAGTTACGAACTTACGATACAGACTTCTTTTACTTAAGATTATGTATATTAATTCATATTCTATTATTCAATGTCTCGAGTTAAAAGTAATAATATTTTAAAAGTGCTTGTGATTATTTATGGATTTGTACCTGATTGGTTGAGAGGAGCTATGAAAACTTATAGCTGACAAATTCGTTCTGCAACAAAATGTGAGGGGATAGTGATAGTTTATAGGAGTGTAATGATACCAGGTGTACAAGTAAACTTTTTAGGATGCACGTGGTACCGATAAATGTTCAAAAATTCAATAACGTGGTGTGAGGCTGTTACAGTACAATTTTACACTATTTTTTCTCGTACATTTTCCCCTCACAGTTGGTACAAGAACTACAGGTGTGTTTGTATAAATCATCAACTGGATTGAGAAAAATGAACAAATATTAAAAGGAAATTCCACATTAGGAAAGTCTCTCCTTTTACTTGAAGTACCATTACACACCAGAACAAAGCTGGATGGGTTTTAAAGCCATCTGTATGAGTAAGAGCAGACGAGTTTGACGGGACTGCTGTGTTATTGCTACAGTGGCTACACTTCACCCAGAAGTGCTTTGATGTGTGTTTCTGCTCGTTCCCCTCTTCCCCTTTGCCAGAGAAGAAGAAAGGAAGCAGTAAAAGACTTTCTGCCCATCTTTTCAGGCCAGCCAAAGTAGAGTGTGAGCGGTGCGTGCATTTCCCCAGCTGCTCCAGATAAGGAGGACAAACAGTCAGTAAAATAAAAACTCTACATCATTCAGTTACCAGTATTTGATTTTTAGGTCCATTCTGCTTTTACCACTTTTGAATTTATGTAAGCCATGCATGCAGTAAACCAGTAGCCAGGTCCTTACTTTGAATTTGTGTGAGCCGTACTTCTGATTTTACTACTTTTAAATTTGTGTAAGGCATGTGTGCATTAAACAGGGTTGCCAGACCCTCCTCCCGAGCGGATCGTCCCAATCAGTTTAAATCCCCCAAGTCCACTTTGTTTTTTTTGACCCGCCAGCCCACTTTGTTTTGGCCAACAAAAAAACCTGGCACACGGCCATTTGTGTTCTCAAGATAGCGACAAACAGAGTCTCCAGATCATTTAGCGATTTTTGCGCTGCCCTGGCCCGGGTATATCGGGCTATAAAACGCAGCCGCGGAGCTTCCAAGCTTTTAGCCTCGTGCAATGCATTAAACATGAGAAGTCAGTGTTGTGATGCAGGCAAGGCTTTGTTAAAGGTCCCCTTTTTTTTTTTTTTTTTTTTTTTTTTTTTTTTCACTTAGAGAGACCTTCTATTTTTTTTTTGTCCCTACCTGGGTTGCCGGAAATCTGGCAACCCTGGCATTAAACCACTTAACAGGTCCGTACTTTGAATTTGTTTGAGCATTAAACTGCATTTCATTCAATTATCAGGTCTGTAACTGTCCCTTCTGCTTGAAATTGCTTCAGGTCCATTTTGCTTTTACTAGTGTGTGTGTGTGTGTGTGTGTGTGTGTGTGTGTGTGTGTGTGTGTGTGTGTGTGTGTGTATATATATATATATATATATATATATATATATATATGTATATATATGAGACTACCATGTAGAGGTGAAGTATATTTACAGCTGAAGGGTTTCAGTCTGCTGCAGGAGTGTACAGAGAGTACCATTACAACGGCTATGGGCATAACCAAAGTAATGTTAGATAGGTGGAGTCAAACAGTAAGCTCAATGATTAGCAGAACTGCACTGTGATAATGATGGTAGAGCTGCATCTAGCATTTGCCCTAGCATGCTAACTGTTATCAAAGAATGGGCTACTCAGTGATTGGCAAAATGTAAGTGATAAGTTTGTTTAGATGAGCAACAAGGTGTGGGTAGGTAAATAGAGCTATGGAATAGATCTGTCAGGATGTCTGCCTGTAGGTAATATGGTGGAGATAATTAGGGAAATGGAGCCAGAATCACACAGGGTGCAGAGGAGAGGTGAGGGAAAAGTGGATGTAATCAAGGTTATACTTTCTAATTTTGTAGGAAGAGACAGTGGAGTTTGCAAGCATGATGGACAAAGTACTAAACTAGGCAAGAATGAAGAACTAGTTAGGGAAGGAAGGAAATCTAAAAAGGGTCAGTATGGACTGGAGAATATTGCAGCACAGAAAGTAAACAGAGAGAGAGAGAGTACATGTGTTCACATTGGTGCAGTGGTTAGTATTTCTGTCTTACAGTGCTTAGTTAGTTTGGTTCTATACTAGGATGCTTTCTTTGTGGAGTCTGTCTTCCCTGTGTCCCACTGGAGTTCTGCCTGTTGCTTGATTTTCCTGACATATTCCAAAGACATGCTGTACATGAATTAGAGGTCTTTCCAACTGCCTATAGTACATGTCACAATTTGGTGACTGAAAACTTACTGCATTTTTGATTAACTAATAGCTGATTCCTCAAGCAAAATTTTCACTTGGAAATGGAATTGTGCTCTGTATTCTGGCATATGCCCTTCCAGTGACTGCATCTTGCAGGAAATGTAACATATAAATGTACTCTGATGGAGCTTTTCTCCCTTGTCCTCTGCTGAAAATGGACTGTGCCGTGTCAAACTTTCCTGCTCAACAAAGACAAAAAAAAAAAAGAATTCCTCGAACATGTGTAAAACAGCATATGCAGGTTTACAGCTAACTCCCTATTGGGTAATATTATGATATTTAGACTGCTTCTAATGTGGATTATCTCAGAAATGACAGGATTTGGTATAGATTTTGGTAAACAGATAACTTTATTACAAACAATACCGCAGGACAGCTTAAACGATATTAACACTTCAACATCTCACACTGAACTGCCCGTTGACTTAATACTTGGATTGCATTATGGTATTTTCGCAGTCTCTCAGAGGGGCAATGCTATGTATTTGTATTAAAAAAGCAGTATCACTATGTACACATATGGGGCCATATTTTGGTTTTGTGTTCTTCAGTTTGTGTTTGAAAGTTGTTTTTCCACAATTCTATTGGAGTGGGTGGGGATACATAATTATGTATGCAAATTTTAATCAGCGTACAGATTTGTACCTATTTTTCATGGGCTTTGTCCAGATTTTTGATGTTTCCAGGTTGAGAGGTATGCTTCCCAGGGTTTAGAATTCTCATGACTCTGCATGTTGAACCTTATCTGGCTGGTAGTTTCCCAGGAGTCAATCTTCCGAACTGGTTCTGGTGAAGTTACTTCATTCCTTTCCTCTGCTAGTTTATTGCTCAAAATTCATCCAATAATCTTTGGACCCATCAAGGTGGGTCATCAGCTTTAAGGTAATACAGATCACTTTTTGATCAGTTAAACTGAAAGGTGGGTGATCTCTGAAGCTGCTTTTGGTAACTGAAGGTGTATTCAAGTTGGACAGATATGTGTACCTTTACAGCAGGGTGTCAGTTGTTCCTTGAATTCTCTCTCCAGAAGCTAAGGAACAAACTGGTGGATGTTGGTGAGGAGTATTTATGTAGGTGATTTGTTATGTAACCATGTATTGTCTTTCATCACATCTAGTCTAGAGCACAAGAACTTCCACAAAAAAAAGATGATGATTGAGTTTATTTTACCCTTTAATTACCAATCGCAGGACACCTCAAGGAGGATCCTCTTTTTTGATCATCTGAAACATTAACAACATGTCTTGTATTTCCATGCTGTAAACAAAAGAAAATTAAAACTTGCTAGAAGTTTGAAAATATAGTACAAAGATTTTATGTAACTGTGCTTATTGCCATTGTTACGTTAAAAAGTCAGAGAGGGCTCTCTGTTTCAATTTAAAGTAATCTGACCAAAACAAAACATCTGCAAATGTACTGTATCCTTATTTAACTTAACAAGAAACAAAGTAAATGTCTTCATGCAAAACTACCTTTCCTGTTGGATGAGACTGGGGAATACTGGATCTTCCAGGAATAAAGTAGCCTTCAACCTATGGATTTCTACCTCACATCCCTCTTGTGTGGTCTGGTATTCAAATAGATACTGCTCACTTTATTGCTTATGTGCATATACATGTGTATACAAGCTTTCTGTGGAATGCTTTCGATGTACCACACTTTGGTGTTTTCAAGTAGGTTTATGCACTGACGCACTAGCCTTGCCTAAGGTTACTTTGGTTATGGATAATTAGTCAGAAATATTACTGCAGTGCAGAAACAATGCAGCAGTTGAAGAGTATATTCTAAGTTGCTGGTGGAAGGCAAGGCTGAAGAGAATTCAGGAGATTGTGGTATGATGAAGAATCAGCATGAAGAGATCCATGTACAACAACAAGAACAGGAAGGGAATACACTCTCACTTAATTAGATAGCAGTGATGATAAGCCACTGTGAGGCTAAAATGTTTGCATCCATTCCTGCAGCTGAGGAAATGTAGGTAACTAGAGATGACATTATGATTTTGCAAAGGGAAAAAGGAGGGTTGGCAATGGCCACAGCAAAACAAGTCATGACTGAGGAAATGGAATAGAGAGGAGGGTGGTACTGCAGCAAAGAAATGGCTTTTTTTAAATAAGAAACATCTTTATTAAATTATCATTTGTGAGATAGACATTCATACATTTATATAAATGAAAACAAACCATACTGACATAATCCCACCTGCAAGCATTTTACATCACAATCCATATTGACATAATCCTAGTTGCAAACATTATACATCACTTATAATCTACCCAGTCGTGGTCACTCAAACATGACATAGCTCATTGAAGTCCTGCCTTCTTTTAAACCTCATTCCTCCCCTGTATGTATTATTCCTACAATTCCCATTTTTTCCTATCAAATTTGCTCCTACACTTTTTTAAAGATCTCAATTTCAGTTGTTTTATATCTATTATTATATTCAGTACCTCTAGCGCAGTTGGTTTAGACTTGATTTCCATTTTCTAGTAATTTTTTTTTTTTTGGCAGCCAACATGATTAGATTTAGCAAGGCCTTGCAGTGTCTAGGGAATTTTGATTCTGTGTCATAGCTCAGAAAAAACATTTCACTAGTTACACCAGTTTTCTCACCCAGCATCTCCAACAGGGTAGTCTGCAAGGAATCTTTAAAGTGTGCCAACGCATCTCCCAGAAAATATGTTCCCAATTTCCTCTTCCTTCCCCATCACACCTCCAACATTTGCTGTCTATCTAAAGAAAAATTCTCTGGAGTCTACTTTGGGTAGAAAAATATCTATGTAAACACTTCCAAGCAAAAATACAAAATCTTATAGATTTTTGTTGCATATTTGGTGGACATACAAAAGCCGAAAGAGACAACAGCATATATTCCCCTATTGTTTTTTTGTGAATTGCATATCCAATCTGTCTTCCCAATCTTTTCTGACCTCTTCTGATTGATTCTTATAGTTATCATGCAATATTTTATATGCTCCACTAATTATTCATTTTTTTAATGGCAGCTTCTTATGTAGATTATACTAAAGTTGTAGACTATACCCAGTCCAGGTTAGGCAGAGTCCCTCATTGACTCTCTTCAAGAGGAATCTTGATGAGTGGGTGGAGAGTGGTATCTTTGCAATTTATATCACTTGTGTGTCACTGTTACACAGAGATATACTACTAACTCTCCGAAAAAGGCATAAAAAAAAAATAAATGGGTGGCGAAAGCCAAACACATTCTGGCTAGGCTTATAAATGCCCTAGGGCAGATAGCCTTGTATGAACCTATGAAAAACTATACCAGTGTTGGACTTTCGTTTAGGGCACCCTATTTGTTTCTGTTTGCCTATACTCTAATGTCAATCCTTGATAGGAAAGGCGATCTGTAACCTCCAGTCTAAATAAATTCTTTGGGTCTTCCCATTCTATTAATGTTCCCTGTCTAGTTATTTGCTCCCAATATCTTGGTTCCTTTGCCACTTATCTCTCATAAATTCCAGCCACATATTGTCTATATCTAATTGCAGTCATCCCTATTGGCAGAATCTCCTTTTTCCATTCCCATGTTGGCTTAGTTCTTAGAATACTTTCTGCTGCTTTATGAATGTAATATTTTGTATGATTGTTATTCTCCTTAAAGATCTGCATCCAAAATCCCAGTCTCTCCTTGTTTCTTGAGCTTCCCTCCTGTTTCATCATCATCCTTTTCCACTTTGAATTATAAGATCTGATGTTATCCATGTCATCATTCATCACCACAGGGTCTTGGATCCAAAAGTATTCAACTGATGGATCCAAGGCTCTGGCTCATCCCTATCCCATAATGGAGATACCCTCCCATAATGCCCTGCTGCTCTCTGATCCGCAGATCTTGCTTGCTGTGCTTCTTGTGCATACGTGTTCCTCTTACTCTGGCTGGTTAAGTAAAAAGCTTTTAACCAAAATTCAAATAGCACCCAGGAAGGCAGAAAAAAACGGCAGTCCACGGCAAAATAGTGCATACCAATACTTTAATATCCAAAACGCTGTTTGGATTTTGGTTACAAATTTGCACTTTTGGCACCTTTTATCCAGTTTGTTTTTTGGTTAAGTAAAAAGCTTTACAATCTTTCTTAGTTTTGTAAGATTTCTAGTGCAGTGTAGTACAGTTTTACAATTTTACAGCTTTTTATACAGTAGATCCCTTCCCTCCCGTTAGTTTGGTTAGACTGGTTTTGTGTGTGTGCGTGTGCACATGCCTACGGGTGGGCTTTGATGCCCTGTTGTATTCTTTCAGCCGTTAGGGTTTTATTCACTGCTGTAGCGTTAGTGGTAATTGTGGTATGTCTGATAGGCCTGGAGGGTTTAAAAAGTGCTGCTCATGTGGTTGGAAAATGCCTTATTCCGATACACACAAGGGAGCAGCAAGAAGTTACTTCTTAAGGGTCTGGTACAAGGGGGTCTTTTTGTTTTCCCCTCAAAGTCTTCCTCTTCCAATCCGAAGAGGGAAGACCCCTTATTCTCAGCCAGTTCCTGCCAAGAAACCATGATTGTCTGATCCCAAGTCCCCGTATCTGATTGCAGCCGGGTCTGCCTCAGGTCCGAGGTCTTCAGAGCTGAGAGCCATGGAGCTTTCCATCGGATCCAGGTCTACTCTGGATTAGAGGTCCTTGGATCAGACCAAGATGGGGCCAGCCTCGGATCTAACTGGTTTGTCGGATCTGTCCGCTGAGCCAGTTAAGCTTTCAGATCCGACAGGGTCATTGGATTTGATCATAATCTTGGTGGAGCCTGCAGTCTCTTCCACCTCCAAACAGAGGCCACTGTCAGCTCCAAGACATAGAATCCTTTCCCCGGAGCCTGGCAGTAGGTCATTGAGGTCTCCTTCCAAGTCCACCCACTTCTCTTCTTCCTCCAGGTCTTCTAGGAGTCTTCTGTCTCAAAACATGGAAGGATGATGAGTTTTCTCAAGGGCCAGATAGAGTTGGGTCTCCTGGCTTCTCCTGCCCATCTGGCAAGGGGAACCCCCCCCCTCCCAGCTTCTCATTGTCCTCATCCAACCTCATTGAGTTTAGATTCTAGGGACCAGGAAGTTTGCAAACAGATTCTAATGAGGCAGAGTATTCCCTCTTTCATGTCCCCACCGGGGTCCCTGGCTTATTCTATTCCTCTATCCTGGAGCATGTTGAGCCCCGAGCCGGAGTGGTCAATGCCGGCTCCATGGGGGGGAGGTCTGGTACCATTTTTCCAGACCAATCCCTTCCTCTGGGCACTCTGGCTTTCGGTAGCTGTGGACCATTATCATCTGGGGGTCGGGGGGGGCTGTTTCTGGATGCATTCCTCCTCTCCGGGAGACTTCTGTCTCAGATGTGGGGTATGGGCCTGCTTCCAGGCCCTTGGCCTGGAAGGTGGTAGAGAGGACCTTCTCCAGGTCTAGAGTTTCCTCTGCCGCACCTCCAGTTCCCTCTCAGCGTCAGTACCTTGGCTGGTGGTCAGCCCTCCCGATCGAGCCTTCAGGGAGTTTCCTCTCCTTTGGTGAGTCCCTGTCTCTTATGATTTTTACCCAGAGCCCCCAGCGGAGGAGGTTCATCATAAGAGAAAGTGCAAGAGGAAACTCTTGGACTTCCCTGTGGAGTCTCTCACTGAGGATACGGACCTCTAGGAAGGAGATGGGTCCCCTAGATCTTCACTGAATTATGTCTTCTTTGGAGACATCCTTGAACTCCTGAAACAAAAGGGGTGAGTGGTCTCACCATCCCCCATCTTTGGAGGAGTCCGTATTTCTGAAGGCTTTCAGGACGGGCCCATCTACCTTCTGGGTGCCCCCCCCACCACTTATGAGTTAGTGGAGCTGATCGCCAGCAGGGCCTGGATGGAACCGGACATGGTGGAGCCTGTTCCAAAGAGGGCCAACAAATTCCTTAGACCACCTGCTAACTGTTTGTCCTGAAGCAAAGGAGTACCAGTCAATGCTATCATGCTTGCCACCACCATGAAGTAGGGGCTAGCAGAGCAGAACTCCACCACGGTCCATCCCCCAAACAGGGAGTCCTGGGTGACAAACAATTTTGGGAAGCAGGTGTATGCCTCAACTACCTTTGGACTGAGGACGACCAACTATTTGGCACATTTTATCCGCCTCCAAAGGGATTTGCTTCAAGAACTGTCCGCCTCCCTTGCAGAGTTAGTGCCGGTGGAGAACCTCAAGCAGATGTCTCCCAAGCTTGTCACTCTGACCACTCTCGCTTGAATTCCTTGATGAGGCTAATCTCCAGTGCTGTGGAGGCTACCTCTCGAGCTGCTGGCACTGGCATTGCCTTGCAGTTCCATGTCTAGCTATGCTTGTGGGGGTTCACGGAATGCTTTAAGGCGTCCTTGACTAATGCCCTTTCAGTGGTTCCACTCCTTTTGGATCCTCCATAAAGGATACATTGACCTGCAGCGAGCAGAAAGGGAAGACTGTCTGTGGTTGGAATCAAGCTTTTGACCCCCCAGAGGTCCTTCTCAAAGACCCACTGGGGAACCAGAAAGATGTGGTTTCGTATGGCACAGTCTCCCTTTATGGATGCTCCTGACGAATCCTCTACCAGAGGCAGGGAGAGAGGTTTCAATGGATGATGCCATCCTCGTGATGGGCGGAGGGGTTTGGAAAATCAGGGCTCCAGGGAACCCTTCTCTGAGCAGCCCTACCAGCTGTCCTGAAGCGTTGCCCAGCTGCCCTGCCCTGGAGGCAGTCAGGGGTCGCATTTCCCTACACCCACTAGCCTGGACAAAAATCACTTTCAATCAGTGGGTGTTAAATGTCATTTACAGGGGTTATTTCATTCCCTTCTTGGAGCCCTCTCCAGTGAAAAGTTATCTCCCCGACATTCCATCCAGTCAGAGGGGGTTGGCTGTCAAAGAAGTTCAATAACTTCTTCTAAAAAGAGCCATCCAAGAGGTCCGAGCTGGACAAAGAGGATCAGGCACTTATTCTCGCTTCTTTTTAGTGCCAAAAAAGACAGGGTACCTGCATCTTATTTTGGGTCTCAGCAAACTCAGTCTTTCATTGAAGAAGTTAAAGTTCCGGATGGTCACTGCGCAGTCCATTCATTCCTCTTATGCAGGGACGATTGGATGTGCTCAGTAGATCTCCAGGATGCCTACTATCACATCAAGACATTCAGGCATTCCAGGAGACATCTTCACTTCCAGCCAGGGGCCAGTCATTATCAGTTCATAGCCCTACTCTTCAGTCTCACCACAGCCCCATGAGTGTTTACCAAACGCTTGGCAGTGGTAGCGGCCCACCTGCATCTGCAGGGGTTTTTCAGGTCTTTCCATACATTGACGATTGGCTCCTTGCAGCACCTTCGAATCATCAACTGACTCAGGTGATGCAGTATGTTCTTCCCTCTTTTGTCAGCTGGGCATAATCGTCAACCTGGCAAAATCCAATCTGATCCCCACACAACAGATGGGAGTTCATAGAAATTCAGTTGGACTTCAGCCATTTTTCTTGTTCCTCTGGCCAGGTACCACATGCGGGTATTGCAATGGACTTTAGCAATCAACCCTTCTTCATCCCCTGTCTAGGATCATAAAGCTGACACCTGTGTGCAGACATCTCCTCCAGTGGTGGCTTTAGTCACAAGAGCTGTCTCTAGGCAGGCCTTTCTCTCTCCCCCTCCACCTACAGCCACAGTGATCAGGGACGCCTCCCTCTGGAGTGGGGGTTGGGGCATTTTCGGGGGAAGACTGTCCAAGGCACGTGATTCCCATTAGAAACCAAGTTGCATATAAACATTCTAGAGATCAGGGCAGTTTTTCTGTCATTGTAAACCTTCCAGGACTGCCTTCCTGTAGGGACGATTGCAATCCAGGCAGGCAGCATGGCGGTTGTCTGGTATGTCAGCAAAGCAAGGGGAAACATGATCTTACCCGTCGTGCAGAGAGGCTGTGAGAGTGTGGGAATGGGTTATATCCTGCATCCGCTTCCTTATTGAAATGCACATACCCGGGGATTCCAACGTTTTGGTTGACAGACTCAGCAGGTCTATCTTGAATCCTCACGAGTGGTCCCTCACTCCTTCAGTAGCGAAGCAGATTTTCGACTGTTGGGGTCAGTTGCGCTGCAACCTTTTTGCCCCTCCAATCAGCCATAAATGCAGCAGGTATTTCGTCCTCATCCCCCCTCAGGGGGAGTCTCCAAGAGACGTTTTAGTCCACGACTGGCCTCTGGGTCTTCTTTGCCTATACCCTCCTGTTCTCTTAATACCAAAAGATGTTCTTTGTGTTTCACTGTTGCAGTCATCACCTGTGGGTTATCCCTGCTGTGCTAGTCCTTAACCGGCCTGAATACCAGAGTCATTGTTTTACTGTGTCGGCTGCTGTCGCTTGATGACTAACATCAGTGCTATAAAGCAAGGTAGCCGACACCATTAGTAGTCTTTCTTGCTGTGGAGCCCATAGCAGAAGCAGTTCGCAAGTGTGCTGATCAATCGCTACCAGTGTTCGAATTACAGCTGAAAACTAAGTACTCCATTGGGGATCCTTTTTTCTTGCACTAACCGATGTCCGAAAAAGTTAACAATTGTCTCGCCTGTGAAAAGCAGATCCCAGACCGAGACTTCCATTCATACTACGTCACTTGTGTAGGCCCAGACGACGATGTCCCCCATTGCCGGTTTTGTGCCCTCTTTAATGCGAGAACCATTCGTCATAGAGCTCTTATTGTCTTCCATCTTCGCATTCCGAAATGGCATCTTATCAGCCAACTATCTGTAGACATTCTGAAAAAACGTAGAGATAGAGAGAGACAGACCACACAAGGCTAAGCCTTCCGATGATGCTACCACTAAGCAGGTAGTCAGTTCTCCGGAATTCAGTGAGGTGCTTTTGCAGCCCCTAATGCTCGATACGATATCTATGCAGGCCTCTACCGAGACCGTTTTGGAGTCTGGTATGCCGCAGAAATCTTCTTCGTCTTCCGAGCCTTTGGTTGTCTCTGTGTCGGTTGGGTCCGGAGCAACGCAGGCACCGGCTTCTGAGGAGGCCTTTCGCACTACCGATTCCAGATAAAAAAATCATGTCTTCTCATCCAACTATCGTTTCTGTCAGACCGGTGGATACTCTTAGGCCTAGAAGGTTCATAGGGTCATAAGGTTCATAAGTTAGTACTAAGCTAACTGCCCTTGCGAGCCATTTTAAGCCTAGCCAGTTATCCTTTGTGAGACTCAAACTTTGCACCTTGTGTTTGTAAGGCAAACCTGTTTGTAAGGCAAACACCTTAACCATTAGGCCACCCTCCCTAGACAGGCCACTCCTAGAAAATCTAGCCACCATCTTACTCCTGCTTTACCACCCCACGCCCAAATGCTTAAGATGGCGGAAGATGTTGTCTCCCTTATCAGTTCTGTAGAAAGCGCAATGTCTGAGGACATCCCTTCTCCTCATTGCCCCTTTCTGGCCTCATCAACCATGGTTTCCCTTCACCAGGTCGCATCTGAAGTATCCGCCATGGATACTAGATTCCCGTCAGGATCTGATTTCCCACCCACTGGGGCTTCCTTTCCCAAATCTTCAGACCCTTCGCCTAACAGCGTGGTTTCACCAGTTTCAGTGATAATTAAACAGTCCAGGTATCCCCCCCATTAAACGCATTATTTTGGCCTCCCAAAACCTTCTGCCAGGAAAGTGTACAGCAGCAAGTGGAAAAGGTTTTTGATCTGGGCAAAGAGCAGAAAACTGGATCCTTTTTCTGCTTTGGTTTCAGATATACTTGTTCTTGCCTTCCTTTTTCCAAGAGGGAGCAAATTTTTCCACTATGAAGGTCAGTTGGCAGCGATTTCTAATTTTCATGAGAGCTCTGAACCCACCTTTTCATCTAGACTTTGTAAGACATTTATGAAAGAAGTCTTTCTGCTGCGACCTCCAATTAAGGACCCTTTGCCTCCTTGGGACCTCACGTTGGTTCTGCAGTTTCTCACTAGGAGCCCCTTTGAGCCTGCCAGTTCCTGTGATCTCAGGTTTCTGTCTTGGAAGATGGCCTTTCTGGTACCTGTCATTTCAGCTGGGAGGGTTTCAGAATTGCAACTCTCTCCATTACTCCTCCTTGTATGACCTTTCACAAGGACACATTCTCTGTCAGAATGAGGCCCTCCTTCTTACCCAAGGTTGCTTCCGACTTGACCCTTAATCAGTGCATTCAGCTTCCAGTATTTTTCCCCAACTATTCCGACAGGGGAGAGTATACTCTTCATACCTTGGATGTGCACAGACAGCTTCGGTTCTACTTGCATAGGACTAAGGATTTTTGTAAAGTCAGAGCAGCCTTTTGTGGCCTTCTTTGATAACAGGTATGGCCTTCCAGTCTCCGAGATCACTATTTCTAAATGGATATCTAGCTGCGTCCCTGAGGTCTATAATCTGAACCACCTGGAGATTCCAGGTCCAGTTAGAGCCTGTCTGTCAAATGCTTTCTCTGCATCAGGAGCCACCAGCAACAGTGGTATTTTCTTACATTCTGCTTCCCTCTGGATCATCAATGTGCTGCTAATTTTGTCAAATGTTTGCCTCCCCTCGACAAAACCATATTGATCCATATCTTTCAGTTTTGACATAACTTTTGCCATTATTTTAGCCATGTAGTCATAAACACTCATGGTTTAGTATTGAAATGGGCCTGCATGAAGCTCTATCTGATGGTACTTTACCATCTCTAGGTATTACAGCTACCACAGCTGTCTTCGAGGATGTTAGTACTTCTCCTCTTCTTAAAATAATGTTAAACAAAACCTTCCAGATCTTTATCAATTTTTCCCTCCTAGCTTCCAGACTTCCACAGGAGTACCATATATTGCTGGTGAGGGGGGGTCTGTAGATCGATTATACAGCACCATTTTTTGTCCCATCTCCTCCTATCCTAACTTTTTGTAATTGACCCTCATCTACCTGTAAACTTGACTTTTTAATTCTTCCATAAACATTTCCGTTTGTACTTTTTCTTGATTTCAGTATTTCTCTGCTTTATACAGACTTTCATAGAATTTCCAAAATATTTCTAATATCTCTACAAGGTCTCTTGCTACCTTCCCTGTTATTGGCTCCCTAAGTTGGTGAGAGGCCTTTCTACTTTCTGTTCCTGAGTCATTGTGCTAAAAGCTTTTGTGCTCTAGAGTCATTATTAAAAAACAGTTGCGTAATAGCAGTCATTCTGAACGTATGCATATTATCGAGGTTATCCCTTATTTTCTGTTTAACACTCTGCACTTGCTCCTCTTCTTGTTCTGTGAGATTTCCCCCTATTCTGCAGTACTTTAACATTTCTTAGTACCTCTAAGTAATTATTGTTACTTCTTAACCATGTCTTCCTTTCTTTTATTTCTACCCTATTTTTAAACACCACTTTAATTTTGTCCCACTTTTTAGCTGTATTTTCAGAAGAAATTACTGTCTTCCCTAATAGCTCCTGAATAATTTTCACTTCCTCTATTTTCAACAGGTAGGTGAGAAGGCACCAGTGTCTCATTTTATTTAATTGGGTGTGTATCAAAACCTTCAGTTGAATGCATGTTTCTGTGAAATGTAAATTCTGTCTAGCCTAGCCTAGTTTTTGTATCTTGGGGAATAGTATGTAATTCACTCCAAACTCCTAGTACTGAATTCACATCTTCCATACCAAATATTTTTGTAAATTTCTTCAAATATCTACCATCCTTTGTTATACTTTCCCTTCTGGTCCCCCCATCCCCCTGGACACATCTTTACTGCTGCAAATTAAATTCCAGTCCCCCACAGTAATATTCCTCGCTAAAAGCTGATTATTTCTCCCAAAACTTTCTTAAGTTCCATTATAGTAGTTTTAGTTGGAGTATAAATACGTGCCAATATAATCCTCCTCCCTTGCCAGTAGCTCCTTAGTACTACAAATCTACAATTATTATCTTTTTTATCCTGTATCACTATTGGAGCTCCTCCAGCAATTAGTATTAAATATTCCTGTTTTCCTTTATCCCAGGTATTCCACTGAATAACCATACTGAAAACCTTTTTTTCTTTATCAAATTCACATGTTCATTTCTTTCTAGTGTGTCTCCTGTAGCATAGCTATTTGCACTCTACATTTTTAATATAGTTCACTAGTCTTTCATTTTTGGATTTATCTTTGAGACCATTGACATTTAACGACATTACAGGCAATCATTGTATTAAAAAGTTATCCCCACCTTTTATGTACAGCAACTTTTTTGTTAAATGTCTAGTTCCAACTTTTGTGCTGCATGCATACACTGTTTGGCAAGTTGAACTTTTGTAGTTGTTTCTTGTCATAGCCACTTGACCCGATGTCACATCTTACAAAACTTTTTGTTTTATTGAAAGCCCTAGACAAAAAGATAACTTTAAGATAACTTTGTCATATACCTCTCTTTCTGTTTCCCTGCACCCCTCCCCTACTATTTTCCTGAACTTGACAGTGTCCCGTAAATAGGACTTGTGTATCCTCTAGTCCTTCCTTCCTCTCTCTCCTATAAATTCATTAATTGTTACCTTTCTAAAAATGTCTAAAACAATTAATATACTTATAGAATTTTGTTTTTATGTGTATTTTTTTGTTGACACCTGTAAATTCAATGTTAAATGTAACCATTGTATCTGGAACTTTTCTCCTTAGGTTTCTGCTGAAAAAGGGCACCTGCCCAGCCAGATGAACCCGGTTAACAAATGACAAATAAATAAACCCATTCATTCCCACATGCAATACTGAGAAAAAGCACATTATTTTTTCTTTTGTTGTGTTCATTTAACCGGTCTTTTTTTTTTTTTTTTTTTTTTTACATTGTATTGCCTAGGTTTCATAAAACTGAACAAGCAGAAAAAGAAGAAGGGAGAACTAAAAAAAAGAAAAAAAAGTAGAATAACATGTTTACAATAATATCCTCATCACACATAAAAAAACTGAGAAAATTTTACTTTATATCATGCAAACAAAATCAAACACTGTAAAAATAATCCTATTAAGAAAAAGATTTGTTTTACTTGCAGTTAACTTTCTCCTTCCTCTTCCCTTCCCCTGAGTATTTTTCCGAACATTAATCACATGAAGTAGGGCATATACTTTAGATTTTCCCATAAGTCCAAAATAGTCCAGTATTTCCAGATTTTCTTGTTCTGTCATGTTTCACAAATATAATTATTGCTTTGTAATCTCACATTTGTCAGTTTCAAAGTTACCAGTTTTATTCCTATTCATCTCTATCCCCTAATCCTGTCTCTGCTTCATTTCCAACATACTCTCAATTCTTCTAGTCAAAACCTAATCTCAGTGTATAAACCTACTTCTATCCTTTACCTTAGCCAGAAAATGGAACTCTCTCCCTCCATCTCTGCGAATCTCTGAAAACTTTGAACACTTCAAAACCCAGCTCCATTCCTACCTCTCCCATATTTGAAAGTGCAACTGCTCTCTACCTACCTAACCTCCTTAACTCATGATCATTTTTATCACAAAGTCCCATTCTTTCCTTACTTACCAGGAATCTATCCCTCAATAACTTATTTCAGATCACTGTCTGACATTTCTAACCAATGAACAAATTCTACTCTACAAAATCACATTCAAAGTCCCATTTTTTTCCTTCCTTACCAGGGATCTATCCCTCGATTACTTTCAGATCACTATCTGACATTTCTAACCAATGAACACATTCTACTCTATACTACTGTTCTCAATCTACAAACATATAAATATGTATTATATATTGTATATATGTTGCAATTTAACTGTTCTTAGTTTGCTATTTAATACTTACAAATTGTTACTGCACCTCTTTGCTACTGTATATTGTATTTTGTTAACTATGTATTGTGTTTTGTTAACTTTGAATTATCTAGCTTTTTTCTGTATGTTGTTAACTTTGAATTATCTAGCTTTTCTCTGTACTGTGTAGTCTGAGTTATGTAGTTTACACTTTGTACTATGGAGCTTTTATCCCCGGGCCTCCACTGAAAATGGGCTCTTTGAGCCCAGTGGACCTCCCCGGTCACCAAACTGGAAATAAATAAATAACGCTGATGCTCCCTTCCTTCTTTCCAGCATTTTCCATTGAAACTTTGGAAAAGGTTTCACTGGCACAGACTTTCTGTGGTCTTTATTACCAGAAGAACAAGAAGCAGAATCTGCTATTTCACAGCTCACTTTTTGTTGATCAAACTTTTGTATTTCCTCCTTAGCATGTACTTTATCAGAAAAAAAGCTTTTGTCCCTCCAGGGAAGAATGTTTTGAAGATAGCTGAGTACAACAGTTTGAATGTCTTGCCTGCTTCTCAACATTCCCTGAATAGTTGAATAAATTTACTCCTGTTCTGCCTGGTGTACAGTGAGTAGTCATTCTCCACAAACACTCTGCTGTCTCCCAATTTTAGTATTTTGTCCTTCTGCCACAGATATGTCAGAATCAACTCCTTCTGCTGGTAAGATTGCATCTTTACTTTTAAAGGTCTAGGTTGCTTTCTCATAGCGGGGTTTGGAGCATACATGTGATGTACCCTTTCAGTTAACAACTCCTGCTGTGGAATACCAGTCCAGTTGCTTATTTGTGCTTTCATAAAATTAATACAGTCTGTTACTTCTAGCTTCTCTGGTACAGCTGAAAATCTCAGGTTTTCCCCATATGCTCTGTTTTTTTTAAACATATCTTCTTGAGCAGTGTCATATTCAGCCAGCCTTTTCTTCATTTTGACCTCTGATTTTTGCAGGTTTATAATCTCATCTGAATATCTGTTTAAAGTTTCTTCCATTGTTTCCAACCTTTTATTGTTTGAGTTGATATACTTCATCAGTGTTTTGTTTGTTTTAACCAGGTCTGTGTGCAGTTGTCTTATGCTTTGCTCTAGGTTACTGGAAGTCATGTCTGGAGCCTGCACTGCTTTTTGCTGAACAGCTGCAGTACTTTTCCCAGTGGGTGTTGTTTTTTCTGTACCGTTTGTAGCTGATTTTCCTTCAGGTCCTCTGTATTTCTTTTTTCCTGACATCCAGGCAGCGTACATACTAACCAGTTACTGAAATTTACTCAAAAACACAAAAGTCAACTGGCCTTCTGTGCTGCGTTTCTGTTTTCACACTGGGAAAGCTAGAGCTAAGCTGTTACTCCATGTGCAGCTGTCTTGGGAGTCTGGAAAGAAATGGCTTTGTCTTAGAAATGGGTAGGTGATTAGGGTTGGCTGTGGTACAGTGATGCAAAATGGAAAAACTCAGAGACTATATGAAGTCTTTAAGTGGTGAATGCTGGCTAGTAAGAAAGCTGCTTTAGGAGATTATATAAAATAATTCAAGTTGGTTATTCCACAAGTTACCAAAGATGAATAAAGGAATTCTGTGCTCTTAAATTTTAGACTTTCTTGTGTTTGAGCAATCACCCAAATTGTTAATAAATATTTTCTTCCCACTTAATCTAAATGTAAAAATAAGGTTATTGCAAAGCGAGTTTATTGACTTTTTAAAAAAGTGCTATACAGTGTGTGTGTGTGGGGGTTAACATTTAATTCTGATGTGAGATTTGATTTGAGATATTAGATCTTACAACTTGAGTTTGTCAGTGTGAAAGCAGTGATTGTGAAATTATGTATGTGTACCCAAGGAAACTGTCCGTTATTTACAGAGAAGCATGTATGTAGGTTGATACTAATGCCTACACATTGTGAGCCACCTTCACTGTGGTTGCCTAAAGCCTGGTTGATTTCTTTTGAATGTGCCTTATGACCACAGCATTGGGGGTTTAACTGAATTTGTAAATTACTTTTTGTAGTTTATTGTGTTTGTATTATGTAAATTGTTTTTAAAACAGCTTTATTATATTCTTACAATTAAGAATGACATGTATAAATACATTAATAGAAAAGAAGGTCAAACATATCAACATTTTTCATTATTTCCATGCATTAAATATTCCATATGTATTTTTTAATAAACATACTTCACTCCAACTTTACATAAATTGCTCAATTTTTACTTTTCTTTTAAACCTCACTTCTACTGAACAGTATTCTGCATATATCATTCCCACAAATTCTATTTATTTTTCTGTAATTTGATCCTTCCCTTTTCTAAGGATCATTCCTCCAGTTCTTCTATCTCCTTTACAGCATTCAGTTCTTCAATTAAAGTTGGTTTATATTTTGCTTTCCTGTTTTAGTACTTGTTTTTTGTCATCTAATAGCATTAAACTTTGTAAGGACAATCTAAGTTCTGTATCCCAGCCCAAAAGAAACATTTCTGTAAAGACAGAGAAATCTTTATGGACTTTAATTTCTCAATGCGTTACATTCCTAAAAACATTTTCCTAATTACATCTCTCCCATATCACACTTCAAACAGTTGCTGTGTATCTGAGAAAAAAAATTTCTGAACATTTCCAGATCTTTATCAATTTCTTCCCTCCCAAATTCCAAACTTCCATGAGAATTCCATCTGTTCCTTGTTGACTTTCCTGTTGATTGAGTATACATCATCATTTTTATCTCCTCTCTTCTTATCTAAGCTACTAATTGCTGAGCCTCATCTTCCTCTAACCTTGTATAACCAAGTCTTCCATAAATATTGCCATTTGTGCTTTTCCTTGATTTCCACAATCATCTGCTTTATACAGATTTTAGTAACATTTCTTTCTGAAATCTCTAATACCTCTATAGTATAGTCAGCTATTTTCCTTTTTATAAGCTTCTGTTTGTTTGGTGACAGCCTTTTCTACTTTCTAATGCCTAAATTGTTGAGCTTAGAGTTTTTTTTGCTCTGGTATTGTTACCAAAATGTACTTGCTTAACAGCAACATTTCTAAACTCATTCATATCATGCAAATGTTCCCTTATTTTTGCTTTATACTTTGCAGTTGCTCTTCTTTTTCCTAGAGACCCTTATTAACATTTACCAGTCCCTCTAAATAGATCCTGTTATGTTTTTCCTTTCATTTTGTCTATTATTAGTACCATGTTTTTCAATTCCATTTATATTTTTCCCACTCAGTAGCTATCAATTCTGAAGAAGTGTCTATCTTCATCTCTCCTTGGATCCCGGGAACTACTGCCCCATCAGTCTGACGAGCCTGATCTGCAAGGCCATGGAACGTATTATCATGGAACTTATAAAACAAAGACATTGGCGACCTTCAAACACTGGACCCCACGCAGTTTGGGTTCGTGAAGGGCCGATCTTGTCTCCTGAACCTGATTGACTTCTTAAAATCAGTCTCCAGAGCCGTGGACAAGGGTAAGGTGGTCCACACAGCCTATCTGGACCTCGACAAGGCCTTCAACACCATCCTCCTACTCTGGAATCATAGATAAACTTACTAAGCTAGGCATTAATCCCTACATCACTCGATGGGTTGCCAACTGGCTTACTGACAGAACCCACACTGTAAAAGTAGCTGACTCCAAATCCAGCTCCAGACAAGTGGCAAGTGGAGTATCTCAGGGTTCAGTCCTGTAACCGCTCTTGTTTGGCATCTACTTCTCTGAAGAACAGGCCAACACTAAGGGACTCTGGCTAACAAAGTTTGCAGATGACTGCAAACTGGGAGCCATTATTGAATCCCCAAATGATGTGGATATTCTACAAAAGGGCCTTACAGAAACAGATGCTTACAGAAACAGATGCTTGGTGCCAGAGCCATGGGCTCAAGCTTAATGCCAAGAAATGTATAGTTATCCCCTTTGGGAAAAAACATGTACCTGTGAATTACCACATAGGTGGCAGTACACTAAACACCAAAAGTGTGATAAGATTCCTAGGGACACAGGTGAACAGTGGTCTCACCTTCGATAACCACATCACCACAACAGTCAGGAAATCCTTCTATGTGGCACTCCTCATCACTAAGGACTTTTCATCCAGAAAAAAGGAGGCTATTGTCCCACTGTACTCATCCCTCATTCGACCCATTATAGAATACAACTCCCAGTTTGGTATGTACCTCTCAAGACAGCTGCAACAACTGCAAAGACTGAAGAAATACCTCACTAAAAGAATCACAGGCCTAAAGCAGATGCCCTATGCTGACCGTTTAAAAACCTCCCGCTGTACTCTGTCACATATCGTCTTCTCAGAGGTGATCTCTGCTTAACATACAAGCCCATGTCAAACCCAGAGCTGTTGGACATGCTCCACTTAAAAAAAAATCCCAATCCCTCAGAGCCACACTCCCCAGGGATCTAAACCTTGTCATCACAATGAACAAAACATGCTGGAGGGATAGGTTCTTGACCCAGAGACTCCTCAGACTCGGGAATAGACTGCCCATACATGTCAAGCAGAGCGCCTCTTTGGCCCTCTTCACAGGGAACCTTGATGACTGGATGGGAGATAGGAAATTCACCCCCGGGGATCATGTCAGTCGCCCTGCGGGTCCAGGGAAGTAAATACTGTTGGAAGAAATAGCCAGGGAATTGTTATGGCTAGGCTTGTATAGGCCCTATGGCCGATAGCCTAGTACAAACCTATGAACCTATAATTCTTAAATAATTTCTGCTATCCATTCATTAAATTCATCTCTCTCCAACAAGTAAGTAGGAAAGTGCCATTGTCTAATTTTTTTACTTCATCACCTTATATTTTTACCTTAGTTTTTATCGGAGCATATCTTGGATGTTTATCAGTGGTTTGAATTAAATGCACATAGTTATTCTGTTTTATTGCATTTCGGTGGCACCCAGCCCAGGTATTGTGTCATACGGAATAATGTGAAAATTCTGTCCTGGGTTCCTGCTACTGACTTCACATCTTTCATACCTAGCATTCTGATGTATTTTATCTCTTTTAATATATTTTCCCTTCTAGAACTTGCTAGTACATTTTCACAGTTGTAAATCAGGTTCCACTTCTCACCCAAAAATTGTCCCTGCTGAGGATGTATTATTTCTCCTAAAATTATGTTAAGCATTTTTAGAAGGGCTCTCTGGTGCAGTGGTTAGCATTGTCGCCTAACAGCAAGAGGTTTTCCGGTTTAATTCTCGGCTGGAGCGCCTTCTGTGTGGAGTCTGCATGTCCTTCCCGCAGTCGAGTGACGTTTAAAGACATGCAGGTAGGTGCATGCATGAATGGGTGTGCCTTCTTTGAAGTTTGGGCGTCGGGCTGGCACCTCGGCACCGTAAAAATCCACTGCCAATCATTAGCGGACCAGAGTTCCGCTGTGGCGACCCCTAACCAGGAAAAGCCGAAAGACAAGGCCAAAATAGCATTTTTAAGTGGGATGCAAATGTCAGTGTAATTTGCCTCTTCTGCACCTATAATCCATTAACTACTACACATCTCCCAGTATTATCTTTTTTCCCCTCTTCTATCACTGTTGGAGCCCCCCAGCAGTCATGATTATTATTATTACTATTATTTTCCTTTCTCCCTGATATTTTGCTGAATGCCAACCCTTAGATCCTTCTTTTGTCAAATTCATGTACTCACTTCTGTCCGAATGTATCTTCTGCAAACAATGCTGTTTGCACCACGGCCTTAATATAATTCAGTACTCTTTGCTCTTTGTTTGTAACTGTAAAGCCCTTTGTATTCCATGGCAATATGGACAAAGTAGCCATTGTGATAGAGAACTATTCCTCCAACATGTTAAATAAATATATAATACACACACATATTGTGTGGCAGGCTGATCTGTTATACAGTTGCTTCTGGTCATCTTCATTTGAGCTAGTATCACATTTTTCAAGACTTTTTTTTCCCCTTGAAAGCACTAAAAAAACTAAATAGAATTTCAGCAGTCCCACCCCTTTAAATTAGAACAAATATTATGCAGTACTTTGTACATTTAAAAAAATGTAATATAGTTCTCTGGTTATGAGCAGTTGCCCAAATTGATAGCTGCACACAAATAGAAAATTAACTTTACCCATGCTAAAGTGCATGTTAGAGTCAGTGTTTCTGTATGTACTTTTCTTATCTCTGTTCCCCTCCCAGATGTGAAAAAATGGTTCTTTGCTTTTACTAAACATTGTTTTAGACTAAGAAAAAATGCAGTAGCTACCTGTAAGTAAATAAACTAAACTGTGCACTGTTGTATTAAATGCATTCATTTACTAACTCTTTGTGGGGGTGGCAACTACTTGTATAACATGTTCACTTCCTCAGTTTCAAACTTAGTTTACTTTTCACTGAAATTCTTGCCAGTGTGCCTTTAAATGGTAATTATACTATACTTTGTAAACTACACTCAGCAGGCAGTGCTCAGACCTCTCATGCTTAATTGCTTGCACTTTCAGACTTCTTGTCTCCAAGTAAAAGCAGTTGATGATGGAAACAAAAAAACAAGTAGTTGGTATTCCAGATGCATAAAAGAATCTTTGTAACTTTGATTCTGAATGCACTGTTCAGCCCTTTCATGATTAATTACTTGCACCTCTAGACTTTGTTTTCCATGCAGAATACCTTTGTTAATTTTTTCCATGCAGAATACCTTTGTTAATTGAAGAAATAGCTAATGACTTGCAAATACAAATAAACCTACCATTCTCATGCTTTTCATTATTTTATCTTATTTTTCAAGGCTATATGCTAAAGCATTCTGCAGTTTAAACAGAAGATTATTATCTATAGCCATATCTACAAAAACAGAGGAAATTGTTATCCTAGTGCTATAATGTGATCAGCACACTTTTGCATCCCTCACCCCAGCAGCCCTGTATAACAACATTATATTAGCTTTCACTTATTTCTGTGCAGCTTTGCTTTGTTACAGTGTTTTGCATGGATACCTTATTTTCGTGCTTTAATACCTCTGACAATACACAGCAATCACTGATAAGACAACCCCAGATCCCATTTAAAATACCCCTGACTACTCACTGTACAAGTCTGCTTTACAACATAACAAGCAGTTTACATCAGCTTTTATACAAATGCTAATAAGAAACAGCTGTACTTATTTTACTTCGTCATACCCTTCAGTGTCCTTTTAAACATTAAATACATAAAGTGCTGTATGTTTTACAGTCTACCCACCAGTTTAACACAGTCAACAAAACTATATTCTTCAGCTACTTTCTGCAAAGCTACATATCATTTTGTATAGATCAAGGTGGTTAGCATTACCTGATTTGAACGGATACTTGAGAACTGCTCATCTAAGACTCAAATATATAAATTAAAGTGGAAAGAGATGGTAAATGGGATAGAGTATGATTTTGGATAGAGGTCCTCAAGGAGAATAGCAGTAATGATACAGAATATTATATTCATAAAGTAGGAGAAAGTATTCTGAGAACTAAGCCAACAAGGGAATGGAGAAAAGAGATTTTTACCAATAGGGATGGTTGCAGGTGGGAAGGGTAGGGGTACTGAAAATATGCAAGAGGAGGCTGGAATGTTTAGCAAAGGAACCAATGTATTGGAGCAAATAACTAGGGAGGAAAATGTAATAGGTTGAATGTGGCCAAGCCAACATTTGGACTGCAGGTTAGATTCTGACTTCCCTACCAGAGTGTAATAGCAGAATATAGGCAAAGAGAAAGGGAGGGTGGAATTCTGAGTACAAGACAGTTCTGGCAGATTTTTAGTTGAGTCTGGAACAGAAGCTGCTGTTAAAAAAGAAGAATAATTAGTAGGTCATATAAAATACCGGATGATAACTGTAAGAACTGATTAAAGGAGGTTAGGAAAAGATTGAGAGGAGAGAATGGAAAGACAGTATACAATGGAACAACTGGAGGACATCAATATGGCTGTCAAATGTAGAACAAAGTCCAGACCTTCTGTATATAGTCCTGCTCTGATCAAAAATGTGGTTCTTGTCTTGCAGCCACATTACCCCAGGATTCACTGTAATTTAGAATCCTTGGCTGTACAAGATCAGGGGTGGATTTTTGATATGTTGTTACCTGCCAGAGAGAGTGCCGGGGATTTGACTGGGTCTACCAACTATTTTTAATGGGAACAGCAGTTAGCTGTTAGCATCTTGTTATCTACTGTCCACCCTATAATGTGAAAATATTTCTGTAAGAGATCGCAGACGTTCTTGTTGGTCCATGGTCACTGCCTCTGACTCCCACGTGGAGATGGCTGGGTCTTCAGATGCACCAGATTTACAGCCTACCAAGACTAACCCTTCAGAGGGATCCGGAGTAGCTGAACAACCCATAGCTTCGGAGGGTGTTTTCAGACCTACTCAGTTAACCATTAAATCTTCTGCTAAGTCCAAAACTCCTATAAAAACAAAGAAACAAATTCAGCATTCACCACAACAGGCCTCCATGCCTAAGAAACAAATGCTCAAAATGGCCAAAGACTTAATCACCCTGATCAGGGGGTCCCATCCCCCTCCTGATAAAAAGCCTAGACAGGATGCAGACTATGACTCATCCGACCAGGTATCCATCTCTTCAGATTCATCTTCAGACCTAGGATACTCTTTACCCCCTTATGAGGATTCTGATGCTGAGGAATCAATTCCTTCATCCTCTCCACCAGAGGACTACTCCTTTGGGGAAACCTTGCATACCATGAGGGAACACTTCCATTGGGAGGGCCAGGATTATTCTGAATCCAAGAAAAGGCTCAGAGATTTCCTTTTATTACCTCAACACAGACCCCTTGCTATTCTGCCAGTGTTAGATATTGTGGACGATGTGTATACTGAATCTAGTTTAAATCCTGATTCTTTACCTCCTGATCCAGTTAAGCCTGACAGATACTACAGAGTCCCTGACTCTCACAAATTTCTATGTAAAAGCCCTGCTGCTGACCCTGAAACTATTTCTCAGGGCCCCAAAGGGGTAAAGGCCTCCTCAGCAAAGAATCCAGTCCCCTCTGACAGAGATTCCAGAGCATTAGACAGATGGGGGAAGAAACTATATACATCTACAACTTTAGCAATGAGGGCCTTAAATTGCCAGTTTCACATGCTAAAATATCAGCAATATTTGATGTCTCAGTTGAAACAAAAAATGCTTCCAAACTCAGATCCTCCTAATTATAAAGAAATGCAGGATTTATTGCATGCAGCTGAACAAGTGGGAAAACATACTTTGCAATGTGGTTTTGACTCATTAGAGGCCTCCTGTAGAGCAGCAGTTACAGGATCTGTCATTAGAAGACATGCTTGGTTAAAAGAACAGACATTACCAGATCATGTTAAAGCAAAATTATTGGATGCACCTTTGCAACAGGATGTTTTATTTGGGGTTACGGCAGAAGAGGTATTAAAGAAAATGGAGGATAAGGCAAAATCTATGCAAACGGTAAAGGATTTCCTACAGGTTCAGCCTCCTCGATTTAGCAGAAATTGGCCAACAAAGAATTGGTCCTTTCCAGTTACAGACAGACTTCAAAGGGGCAGATACAGACATTCAAGAGGTAGAGTCAACCACAAGGTCCTTACAGGCCTCGACAATGGGGTGCATCAACCCAGAAGGAAGGAGAAGACAGGCCTCAACCTTACAAAAAACAGCCCCAATGACTTCCCACTACAGCTGCCAAACAGTTCACTCTTGGCAGCCCCCTTGGGAGGAAAACTGGCACTTTTCTGTCACAATTGGCATATGATCACCAAAGACAAATGGGTTCTCAACATTGTATCTCAAGGTTACAGGTTCCACTTTCACACTCTGCCAAGGCTAAAAGAAATGCCAAATCTGCCACCAAATCAATGGGCAGAGGCTCAAAGACAAATTACAGCACTCATGGACATGAGAGCTATTCAGAAGGTACCAACACAGGAGCAAGGACAAGGATTTTACTCAAGACTTTTTCTAGTTCCCAGAAAGGACAAAGCCTGGAGGCCCATTCTGGATCTTTCTTCTATAAACACTTACCTGGATGTTCCAAAATTCAAAATGTTGACACTGCAGCAGCTTCTTCCAATGCTGGGCAAGAAAGCTTGGCTCGTAACTTTGGACATCAAGGAGGCATACCTGCATGTCCCTATCAGACAAAACTGCAGAAGATACCTCAGATTTATAACTGGTTCAATGCTCTACCAATTCTCTGCACTGCCCTTTGGCTTATCTACTGCGCCCAGGGTCTTCACAAAATGCCTGGCACCAGTAATTGCATTTTGCAGACAGAAAGGAATTCAAATTTATCCATACCTGGACGACTGCCTGATTCAAGCAGAAAGCAAGGACATTCTTCTAAAGCATCTGGCGTTTGTAAAAAAGTTATTAAGTTGCCTAGGGTACACAGTAAACAAAAAGAAATCAAAACTAGTGCCCTCACAAGAGATAATATTCCTGGGTGCCAGCTTGAATGCAACGGCCCAGATGGCTTATCTCACGCCATGCAAGCAAGGACAACTGACTCAATATTTTCATTTGATGGCAACACAGACCCAACTCCCTGCAAGAAAAATTCTGCAGCCCTTGGGTTACATGGCATCTTGCATACTACTAATTCCATATACCAGACTGCATATAAGTAAACTACAATGGTACATAAAGAGTGTCTGGTCTCAACACTGTCAAAGTTTGGAAACAGTAATACCACTAATTCCTTGCCTTCAACAGGAGTTTCGATGGTGGGCTCAAGCTTGTCACCTCAACAAGGGACAGCCTTTCACTTAACCCACAGCCAGGCAAACACTGACAACAGATGCATCGGATTACGCCTGGGAAGCACACATGGCAGGAAAATGTATTCAGGGCAAGTGGCCCGCAGAACAAAGGCATCTTCACATCAATCAAAAAGAGATGCTAGCTGTACAAAATGCCCTTATAGCTTTCAAGGACCTTCTGCATCCAGGACAACTACTACTAAAGACAGACAACACCACAGATCTGAAGTAGGAGATTCATTTGTCTGCAACCTGTGGGTTATGGATCCGATATCGGATCCGAACCGGCATGGTTTTCCAGCTATGGATCCAAGCTCTCAGCTCCTCCCCTCACCCATAATGCCCTGCTCTACCCTCATGACCCCAGATCTCGTTTGCCGCGCATGGTGACTGGATTTGTTTCTCAAGCTAAGTGCTAGTTTAAGTGTTAAATTTCAGAATTTTAAAGTTGTTATTGATTTTTTTGTGTGAAAGTGTAGGTGGTTTCCCCTTTGATATATTTACTTTTTTAGAGTTAATCTAAAAGTTATATCCCTCCCCTCGCTGTTGGCGTAGTGTGTGTGTGTTGGGCCTGTGAGTGTATTTTTGTTGTTTAGTTACTTTTAGTTTGGTAACTACTGTGTTAGATTGGGATGGCAGACCAACCCAAATCTATCTTTTCTAAATGCTCCGAGTGTGGCCATAAGCTTTCCCCAGCTGATGGCCACACTGTGTTAGATGCCTGGGGGTTGAACACCTCACATCTGGATGTTCCATTTGTGCAGGGTTCAACCCCAGGGCATTGAAGGAGCGGAGGTCCAAGCTTGTTTTGGCGGGCCTTTTACCGCCGGACTCGGCTCCGACCTCCGCTCCTCGGAGTAACCGTGCTCGGTTATTCCCTCTGCGGCACCCTCCTCCTCCTGGGACTCAACCTCCCGTTTCTGGTTGGAGGAGAGGGATGCTAAGAAAAGGGACAGGAGGAGAAGCACCATAAGCGGCGGGCGAGACCTCTGTTTCGCCCCGCCAGCCAAGCGGCTTCTCCCGGCTCCGTTGTCGGCTCCATTGTCGGCTCGGTCTCCTCCTTCTCGGCTCCGGTCTCCAGTGTGTTTTCACGGGACCTGAGGAGGAGGAGACCCGATCTCCGTCGAGGCTATCGAGGAGGCACTCCAGGCCTACCTCGGTAGCCTCGCCGAGATCCACGATAGCCTTCGGATGCTGATCTGGACTGGATGATGAGAAGGTTCATCCAGGCCCAGATGCAGATGGGAGTGCTCTTGCCTCCCCCCCCCTCTGGGGGGGAGCTCAGCACCCTTTTTCCAACCGATTGCTCCTTCTCCGACCCGCTATCCGGGTTCGGAGCAGCTAAAGCCGAGCAGCCGGGCTGGGGTGGGTCGGCCGATAGTACTTTGTACCGGATCCGACCCTGCCCTCGAGTGCATCGGATCCGACCTCTCGGTGCCTGGATCCGAGCCTCGGATCCGGGGGGATCAGTGCTCCTTCAGCGCCGTCTGTGTCGGAGCGCACTGTCCCTTCGGATCCGAGCGCCGCGCCAGCTCCGATCCACTCTTCGGATCCGAGGGAGCCGATTGTCGGATCCTTTGGTCGAGGTCGGCTCCCCTTGGCGTTTGATGTAGTGGGAGGGCCCTGTTGAGGGTCTCCGGATCCCCGGCACTCGTTTCGGCTCCGTCCCGCGCTCCCTCTGCACTGGGCCAGGCTTCCACCATCCGGCCCTTGGGACAGCCCGCTTCTGTGCCCCAAGCTGCTCCAATGGAACAGGTTGCTGCTTGCGAGTCCTCTGACAGCCCCCAGAGGATGTTCCTCGCAAGCATACGCAAAGGAGGCACATTGACTCCCGAGTCTCTCACGGAAGACACGGACTTGGAGGAAGGGAAGGCTCCCCACGGTCACCCCGAGGATGTCTCATTTGGAGACATCATGGAAATGCTCCGTATAAGGGGGTCTGCCCCAAGTCTTCCTCGGACGAGTCCGTGTTCTTGGAGGCATTTGAAGCGGGCCCGTCTACCTCTTGGGTGTCCCCTCCTGCCGACCCCCTGGTGGACCTCATTACCACCAAGGCGTGGAAGGAACCGGACACCGTGGAGCCAATTCCTAAGAGGCCCGATAGGATCCTCAGCCCACCGTCCGACCGTGCCCATTGGAGTAAGGGGCCTCCGGTAGATGCCATGTTGACGGCAGCGGCCACCAAGAGGGAACTTGCTCAGGAGAGTCCTCAGTCCATCCCCGAGCAAGGAGTCTCGGATGATGGACCGCTTGGGGAAGCGGATGTTTAGTTCAGCGACCTTCTCGGTAAGGGCGCTGAACTACCTGGCACACGTCATTAGAATGCAGCGAGATCTCATTAAAGAATACGCTGCATCTCCCCCAGAGTCCATGTCGGAGGAGGACAGGGTGCTGCACTCCACCCGCATGGCCACTCTTAGCTCAGTTACTAATACCTCCATCCGGCTACTCTCCCACGCCACGGAAGGCGCTAGAGCCGCAGGAGCAGGCCTAGTCACTAGACGTCAGGCCTGGCTCCGTCACTGCGAGTTTTCTGAGCCCTGCAAAGCGTCATTTGGGAGCGCCCCGTTTGATGGTTCTGCGCTTTTTGGCAAAACGGTTCGAAACCTTGACCCAGAGCGAGAAGGACGGAAGGCGCTGTCTGCCTCGAATCCGCTTCTCTGCACCCCAGAGGCCCTACTCTAGGAACCAAAAGGGTCAGAATAAGATGTGGTTCGAAGTCGCAGCAGTCCCAGCCTGCTCCGGACAACCAGTCCTTCCGTGGCAGAGGAGGACAGGGAGGACGCCGCCCTAGAGGCAGAGGGCTCCCAGAAACCGGGTCCAGGGAACCTTTCCTGAACGGCCGCGCAGCAACCCTGAGGGTTGCCCGGCTGCTCCACTCTGGAGGCAGTCGGGGGCGTTCCGGGGCACCTAGCGGCATGGGAGTCCATAACATCAGACCGCTGGGTTCTCCAAATCATATCCAGAGGATACCGCATCCCAGTTTCTTCACTTTCAAAAGTTGAAGTCCTCCCAGACGTTCCACCCGGTCAACGGGAGGCCGCTTTGGCAGAAATTGGCCATCTGCTAAAGAAAAGAGCCATCCAGCCCGTCCCCCCAGACCAGATCGGATCAGGGTTCTACTCCAGGTTCTTTTTAGTGCCAAAGAAGACGGGGGAACTAAGACCAATTCTAGACCTTTCTCTCTTGAATCTGGCAGTCCCCAAGGAAAAATTCCGAATGGTCACTCTGCAATCTATTCTCCCCCTTCTGGGAGAAAATCACTGGATGTGCACGATAGACCTCAAAGATGTGTACTACCACATCCTGATGGACAGGCGCTCCAGGAGGTTCCTCCGCTTCTGGCTGGGAGCCAGTCACTACCAGTTCCGGGTCCTTCCCTTTGGTCTCACCACAGCCCCCAGGGTGTTCACCAAAGTATTAGCAGTGGTAGCGGCCCACCTGAGGCTTTAGGGGGTGCAGGTCTTTCCCTACCTGGACGACTGGCTTCTTACCGCCCCAACAAGGCATCTACTATTATTGGCGCGAGACTCCTTTCTCCATCTTGCTCCCCTTCTGGGCATTACAATAAATACAAAGAAATCCAACCTGGCGCCCACACAGCACTTAGATTTTATAGGGGCCAGGCTAGACACAAGGAGTTTACGAGCCTTCCTCACTGCGGACAGAGTTCAAAATCTGCAGCTCCAGGTGCGGGCCATTCTCCACTCAAGTTCTGTTCTGGCGGAGTTGGTCCTGAGGGCTCTAGGGTCCATGGCGTCTGCTATAGCACTTCTCCCTCTTGCCAGGCTCAATATGCGCATCCTCCAGTGGACTCTCTTAGTACAGTGGTCATACCTTGCTCTCCCTATGCATCATCCCATTGCGATCAGCAAGGCTTGCAAGCGGTCCCTCCTGTGGTGGCTTCACTCTCCAGATCTCCACGGGGGCCCATTTGTGCTTCTCCCCTCGCCACGGTGACCACGGACGCCTCCGCCTCGGGTGGGGGCATTTTGGCGGACCGTCCAAGGCACGTGGAACGATACAGAGACCTTACTGCATATCAACGTTCTAGAGATGAGAGCAGTGCTCTTAGCATTGCTAGCACTTCAGGACTTTCTTCCCTTGGGAACTATTGCGATTCAATCGGACAACATGTCTGTGGTCTGGTACATCAACAAGCAAGGGGGAACAAGGTCTTACCCCCTTTGTCGAGAAGCCATGAGAGTTTGGGAATGGGCAATCTCCACCAACCGCTTTCTAATAGCAACGCACATTCCGGGTCGGTCCAACATCCTGGCGGACAAGCTCAGTCACACCATTCTAACCCCTTACGAGTGGTCTCTCAATTTTCAAGTAGCGGAACGCATATTCGCACAGTGGAGAACTCCTTCATGCGATCTTTTTGCCTCTCCCTCAAACACCAAGTGCGACAGTTTTTTCGCTCTGATACCCCCTCCAGGAGGTTCTCCAAGAGACGCTCTGGTGCATGCTTGGCCACCCGGTCTTCTTTACGCTTATCCACCCTTGCCTCTGATGCTCCAAGTTCTTCAGAAAGCCTCTCTGGTGGGTTGCAGAATGATTCTCATTGCTCCGTTTTGGCCTCGACAGATCTGGTTCCCCTTTCTAAGGTCTCACTCGGTGAATCCTCCTTGGATTCTAGATCCCATTCCGGATCTGATATCCCATCCATCCTGCATACCTCCTCCGAATCTGGACAACCTGAAGCTGACCGCTTGGCTGCTCCAGTTCCACTCTTGATCAGGACTCCCGGTATTTCATCACCTGTTAAGGCAATTCTGGTGGCAGCTCATAAACCATCCACTAGGAAAGTCTACCGCAGCAAGTGGAAATGGTTTTCTTTGTGGGCGGAGCGGCAAGGCCTGAATCCCTTCACGGTTCCTCTCCCCTTAGTGCTTGACTTTCTAACCACTCTTTTTAACGATGGTGCCAGCAGTTCCACAGTCAAAGTACAACTGGCGGCAATTTCTCATTATCACATTGGCCATGACTCTAATCCTCTTATGTCAGCCAAGTTGTGTAAAATTTTCCTTAAAGGTACTTTTCTTCTCAGGCCCCCTGTAAAACAAGCGGTTCCTCCTTGGGACCTCTCTTTGGTTCTCCAGGCCTTGACCACCCCCCGCTTTCGAACCAGCGGCTACGGTGGATCTCAAATTCTTGTCTTACAAGACAGCCTTTTGGTAGCCATTATATCGGCCAAGAGAGTTTCAGAGCTTCAAGCATTATCAGCTAAACCTCCTTACTTGGTATTTCATCCGGACCGTGTTTACCTCAGGACCAACCGTCCTTTCTTCCTAAAGTTGCTTCTGAAGCAAACATAAATAGGTCCATAACCCTCCCTGTTTTCTTCCTAAATATGAAAACAAAGTTGAATACAAGCTTCACTCATTAGATGTCCACAGGCAACTTAGATTTTATCTAAACAGAACGGCTGGTCATAGGCAATCCGACCAGTTGTTTATTTCCTTTGCTAAATTTAATTTGGGCAAGCCAATTTCTAAAGTTTCTCTGTCTCGCTGGATTTCACAGTGCATCTTATTGGCTTATCAAGCTTCAGGAAGGCCCACACGGAGGTGTACATGCCCATTCAACCCGGTCAGTATCTACCTCGGCAGCCTTCAAGGCTAGGATTCCTCTAGATGATATTTGTGCAGCAGCCACGTGGGCTTCATCTCATACTTTTATTTCCCACTATAAGTTGGATCTTGCATCTAGGGGTAGAGCATCATTTGGCTCTGGTGCTCCGAAATATCCTTCCATGATGGCCGCCCAAGATTCAGGTAGCTGGGGACTCTGTCCCACAGGTTGCAGACAAATGAATCTCCTACTTCAGATTTAGAAGTTATGTACTCACCATAACGTTCCATCTGAGTAGGTGTATTCATTTGTCTGCAACCATCCCGCCCTCCTATCCCCCTGGCCTTTCAGTTTCCTGCATATTATCTGTTACCCTTTTCAGGGTGTTGTTGCTGTTGGCAAACTCGATCTGAGGTCATGAGGGTAGAGCAGGGCATTATGGGTGAGGGGAGGAGCTGAGAGCTTGGATCCATAGCTGGAAAACCATGCGGTTCGGATCCGATATCGGATCCAAAACCCACAGGTTGCAGACAAATGAATACACCTACTCAGATGGAACGTTATGGTGAGTACATAACTTCTAATTATGTGGTACATAAACAAGCAAGGGGGCACTCATTCTTATCCCCTCTGCAGACAAGCCATGACCTTGTGGAACACAGCTCTAACCTATCAAGTTCATCTGCAAGCGCAATTCCTGCCAGGAGAGAAAAACAAACTGGCAGACGACTTAAGCAGAAACATCATGGATCCACACAAGTGGAAATTATATCCACAAATGTTGAGAATGGTAACACAAAAATTGTGGAGCCCGGATATAGATCTGTTTGCATCCCCAAAGAACTGCCAGCTACAGAAATTCTGCACAAGGACGTACCACCCACAAGCATGGAAAGTGGATGCCCGCTCATTCAGCTGGAAAAACCTACAAGTATATGCTTTCCCACCACTACCTCTCATTCCAAAGGTACTCATAAAAGCCAGGCAAGAAAAGCCAAAGATAATCCTGATTGCCCCATACTGGCCACGCCAGCACTGGTACCCAATCTTAAAGAACTTAGCACAAGGTCCACCCTGGATTTTGCCTCAAATCCCACATCATCTGACTCAGCACAACAATCAGATACTTCACAGCCAGCTAAAGACTTTAAACCTGGCTGTATGGCAGATTCCTTAGTCAGGCAAGCAATGCCTCTCTCCAAAGCTCTTGTGGATGTCATTCTGGAGGCCAGAAGGCCTGGCACCAGGAAAGCCTATTCGGATAAATGGAAGAGATTCTGTGCCTGGAACCAGGCTCACAGCCTTGACCCTCTTGTCCCAAATATTCCTCAGATACTACAATATTTAACTGAGATGCTGAACAAAGGCCTCTCCTTTTCATCCATCAAGATCCACGTCTCTGCCCATTACAACACGAACCCACCTATTTTTTCTAATCCTTTGCTAAAACAGTACCTCAGAGGGGCTAAAAACATAAGACCGCCCCGTAGAGCACAAACTCCAACTTGGGACCTCAACTTCGTGTTGGAAAAATTAACTTTACCTCCTTTTGAGCCAGCTAGCTCAGCAGATTTAAAATATGTCTCTTGGAAAACTGCTCTGCTCCTGGCAATAACCTCAGCACGAAGAGTTTCAGAATTACAGGCACTAATGGCAGTGGAACCTTTCATCATTTTCCACCAAGACAGGGTGTCTTTATGAACAAACCCTACTTTTATGCCAAAGGTGGTATCAAGTGTGGCTCTAAACCAAACTATTTACTTGCCAACGTTTTATCCAAACCCATAGAATAAAGGAGAGAGGCTTCTGCATTCTTTGGACATACACAGGCAGTTACGGTTCTACTTGGACAAAACCAAAGCTTTCAGGAAAACTGAGCAATTGTTTGTAGCCTATGCTGCAGGAGCACAGGGAAAAGCCATTTCAAAACAGACCATTTCAAAATGGATAGGACACTGTATACGTTTCTGCTATACACACCATGGGAAAACTGTACCTAACAGCATTAGGTCTCATTCCACCAGGGCAACAGCCACTTCAACTGCCTACCTCAGAGGAGTACCTACCAAGGACATTTTGGAAGCAGCAAATTGGAGTTCTGTACATACCTTTACCAAGCATTACCATCTGCTTCTTTACTCTAAATCCAGAGCTGGCTTTGCCACTGCAGTGCTGCAGGACCTTATAGCCACCCCTAATGCCTTATAGAACCAGCCACCCTACCTAACTTTGGGATTCTACCCAAGTGTAATGACTGCAGCAGTGTAACACGATGAACATAGTACAGTTTTGTACCTACCATAAATGTAGATGTTCGAGTGTATACACTGCTGCAGTCCAGGTTACCCTCCCTCCTTCCCCTCTTACTTGCTGGTACGTACCCAAGTCTTCTACCCTTTACTACCTATGGGGAGTATTTGCTGGTAACTGAACATTTTTGATTGCTTTTCATATGTATGTTTTATTAGCAATTTGCATTGCCTATTTTTTTGGGGGCACCTGACATCTGGGGCAAGAAAAACTGAAGAAAATAGCGTCGGCTGCATCTTATATACTCCTGTCGGACTGATATCAGGGAAGAAGTGACAGCACCCGACGCCGGACCAAGACTTTGGAACTCAGGCCGACTGAGGGACTGCCTGACGGCAGGATAACCCCAAGTGTAATGACTGCAGCAGTGTATACACTCGAACATCTACATTTATGGTAGGTACAAAACTGTACTTTCCTGCTTATGTGGGGACACATTTTCTAGTTTTGATGCCAGGCTGTATGAACTTAAGAAGTGAGAGTGAAGGTTTCTACTTACATGAGGGCACACAAGTCTCCTTGATGCCAAAGAACATGGTCCTGGGAAACAAGGGTGGTGACTTCAGTTTACATGGGGAAACACTGGTCTGTATGATGCCAAGCTGCTTGAACTTAAGAAACAGTAATGGAGGGTTGCTCACTGGTCTCTTTGATGCCAAACTGTTGCTTGATGAGCATTATGTTGTTCTTTAAGCAGATAGCACCTGTAATAAGGGAAGTCTTGGTTGCTTCAACCCAACCAGCCACACTGATTCTGGTATTCAGAAGTCTTGAGTAGTCCAGGCTGTCTCATCTGTTTTCTGAGAAATGCAGGTTAGTTGCTCATTCATTTACAGCCAAGATGGCATCTCTGAGGGCAGTTTGGTCTTTCACAATTAACCTACGGGTGAAATTATTGTGCATATGTAGATTTTACCTTGTATTTGGTGTAAGAGTCAGTTGTTTTAATTAAATATCCTTTCTTTCTAGCATGCAGCTTGCCCACCTGTGGCTTGGGCCCTTGTCCTACAACACTGTCTCTCACTTGTCTTGATGTTTTTGGTCATTCTGTTTTGTCAGATCATAGTGTCTTCTTTAAGAAGCATGATTTTTCCATTGATTTTTAAAGGAGGCCTATGCAATGTCATTTGTTAATAAGTCTTTTCTTGACTCAGAAGACCTTGATAATAACCATCTCATCTTTTAAGTTTACATATTAGTAATGTTATTGAAAAGCTTCTTTATTAGCAGATTAATTAATTTCTAAAGGAGTATCTACTCATGACCCATTCCATTCTAAATTCTGGTGTAGACATGCAACTGAGACACCCTTATTCAAGTTATGATGATCTTCTAATGAAAAGGGATACATTTTATTATTTCATCTTGATCTGTTTGGATGTTTATGTAGGAAACCATGGCATTTGTTTGACCCTCTACAGATGTACCAAAGGGCCTCTGATGTTCTAAGTTGATTTGCTTTCTACCACTTTAAATATACCCAGAATATGCAGTTTATTCAGTTACCATTCTATTTCTAGTGTCATAGAGGGTCTTTTATTATTCTCTGTATATATGCTTCCACTTGGAAAACTTACTAGGGGGAAGGGTTTCCTGCAGCTATGCAGACAGTGCAGAACATTAACTTTTTTTTTCTCAAGATAAAGTAACTATGATGAATTCCCTCAGTGAGGCCTTGGATTGTTCAGAAAAATTGAAACACAACCATCAGAAGATCAATCCTTCCAAGGCAGTGGCCATCATGACTGCTCCTGCAACTCTTTGGAACTCATTATGCTCCTCATACAGATGACCACTGCAGTCATAATCCTTACAACAAGTATTTGCTGAATATGCTATATCCAGCTTCTGAACTGATCTCCAGAGCTTTCTGCAGCTAGCTCTACAAGTGTGGCTCCACCCTGACAGATGCCAGACTGGTGCTAGGTATAAATAGCGGACATATTCAAACTGTGCCTTCAGTTCTCTTTGAGGCTGCAAAATGATAGGTTTGGGATCCCAATTTGGGATTTACTTCCTTAATTCTTATTTAGTGCTCATTCTTAATTAAAATGCAAGTGAAGATTGTCATACATTTATTGTACACGTATGATGATGTAAAGTTGAATAGTATTCATTCAATAATTTTTTCTGCATGCATGTCTGTGTGCCAAGAAGCACTTTATTGCACGGTAGTAGATCTCTACAACACTACACTGTTTTATTTTGTGCTTCACTCATTTGCAGATGTTGATGTTAGAGAAAGATGTTTACAGTAAGTGCTTACTTGTGCTTCTTACCATGTCCTAGTGTTAGACAGCCACTCCCCTGCTTAAAACAGTAGTGTACTTTTTAAGTAGTATATGTTTTATCATTTTATTTCTATGTGTATTTTTTCTATGCAGATGTGGCAGACATTTTTAGCTTTGGGGATCAGAATTTTTTTTTTTGGCTCTGCTGCTTGCTAACTGTCAGATCTTCTGTTGTGGTCTATCGTCCCATTAATTTCCTTCACACAGCGAGAGCTGACTGATAAGGGTTTTCATTCAGACAGTCTCCATGGATGGTTTGAGGTTTTTTTTCCACTTTTTCATTGGCCCTGAATGCACTTGGTGAAATGCTGGGCAGGAGCTATGTAAGGGAATGAATGAAGATGATGTCCTGTCACTTCCATAAGGGTATGTATACCTTATAAACAGCCCAGCCCCTCCCCATGCTACATGATTGTACTCTCTACATTCCCTATCAAAGAAATCACTTGCTGCTGTGTGCCTTAGAGGAAAGGCAAATGAGTCACTCCCCTGCACTTCATACAAGTCCTCTAGGCTGTGTTCCTTTAGTGATGGTTTGCTGAGCTTAACCTGTCTTATCATCACTTTAGTGAAACTGCTGTTTCCTTTATTGAAGATTTAGTGACCATGGAATTTTCTCTTGAGTGGGGGATATAATTGGACTCCTCTTCATGGGGTAATTGTGCTTTCTCGTCCTTTTTGAGAGTTTATCATTTTGTTTAATTGTGATGAAATGATACTATGCAAAGTTGGCTGCATGCAAATGTACGATGTCCTTGCTAACATTTGAATACCTTGGACTTAATTGACATATCTACAAGAAGTTGAAATAACAAATGTTTTTTATTGACTTTTTACTGTAATGAACTTTACTGTGTCTTAAGGTGGATGGAATAAACCTGCAAGGATTCACAAACCAGCAGGCAGTGGAAGTCTTACGTCATACAGGCCAGACAGTTTGCTTGACTTTGGTGAGGAGAGGTCATAGGCAGGACAGATTGATGGCACCATTTGAAGAAGCCAATATAAATGTTGAAAAGGATGCAGCCCCAAAAGTTTTGAAGAGTAACACAGGTAAAGGTGTAGCATTTACAATTTCCTTATGAGAATATGGTAGTTGTAAAGTGCATTTTTTCTACAACTGTAATAAAAACATCATGAGTTTGGAGAGTAACTGAAGCTAATTAATTGTAATTCCCCTTCTTTTTAGAAAGCTGCTAGTTGTTTTCTTTTGCAAAGATGTAGAAAGACTTACTTTTAGTTTTCTGTTCTTCAAACGTTTTATTATATTTTATGGAAACTTTTTCACTTGTACTGAATCATGTAGACATTTTGATGTCTTTTTCTGTTGGGACTTGATCATCTTCTGCATGGCCCTTACCAATAGATAAGTAAGGGAGACTGCATTTGTTACATAGCCATAACGCTCTGTGACATTTGATGATCTCTTGAGGTTGGTAAGATATCCAGTTAGACTAGTCTAAGGTAGTTAATTAAGACCGTCACTTTGGTAGACTTTGATGCAAGTCCAGAAAAGACAAAGCCTGCTTTCATTGCGGGTGAGTTTTTTCTCGCAAACTTTGATACTTCACTGTACAGAGAAATCTAGTATTTAAGTGATGCTGTCTGGCAGTTTTAGACTTTTTATAGCTAAACTTAACCATTAGTCATGACATGAGAATAATTATATACCCATATGATATGTGGTAATTCTGTTAAATTCAAGGATTTCATGAATATTCTAGGAGCAAAGGATAGTTTGTGCAGTAAAATCAGAAGAAGAAGACAAGTATTCTTTTAAAACTACACCATAGGAACATTTTCCAAAGCTGTGGAATTTGTAATTAAATATACTGTATTGTATGCTCAGATAGCAAAACCAAACTCCTCTTTAAAGAGGTGGGAGAAATTGGTGACGTTTTGCAGTATGTGAAAAGCACTGAGATTGTTTAGGTCCAAATTGGTCCTAAGTTTTCATGTCTTGCGCAACATCAGAAGAAACCTGGATTACCAGGCTCATGCGAAGAAGGTAAGCATGTGTCTAGAAGGGGGATAGATGTTCAGATGAACTTTCTCATGTTATGGGTATGGGGAACAGCATGTAACTGCTCAGTATAGTCCTGTGGCAGACATTAATCACCCAGAAATTTACAGTTGTCATCTCTATTGATAATAGGATGTTAGGAGGTTTCTAGGCTAATGGCCCTGGGACCCTTACAAGCCAGCCATGTTATATGCTTGTTTCCTTACAGATGTAGTCTATATTTGTATGCAAATGTGTGATCAGCAAAGACTGCCCTTCAAGGAGGGACACAGGTGAAACCCTTGGGGTAAATTTGCAGTTTCCCATCCAGTTGCCCAGGTTATGCTCAAATACGGTCATAGAGGAGTCTGTTTACTGTGAATTAGTAGTTTATTCCAGAGAAGTGGCAATGACTAGGAGACGTATCTGTTTCTCCAGCAATTCCTTTTTATGTCACAAGCCAGTTTAAGGTCCCTAGATTGCGTGAATCTTGTCCCATTTGACTTGCAGATGTGTAGCATTTCCATTAAGGCAGAATCTGGGACTGCTGTGTAGGCCAGGCACAAGTCGCCTCTAAGCAGTCTGATACAGAGTACAGTGACAGTGATTTCAGTCTGTCTCTGTTGGACATGTGCTGAAGACCCTGCATTTTCTTAGTGAGAAACCTCTGAGGTCTGTCCAGTTGCTGCAGGAGTCTGGTGAGGTACTTACAAAAGGGAGCATTGTACTCCATTATTGGTCTGATGAGGTACAAGTACAGGGGAATTATAACCTCCTTTGCTCTGGATATTATGCCTTTACTTATGAGGTGTGCAGTGCAGAAGGGCTTCCTCACCACTGTGGACACATGCTGATCAAAGTTAAGTCACCTATCAACCTGTGTTCCCAAATCTCTCACCACTGAGTTTTGAACTTAGGGGGTTGTTATTGCAGGGACATCTCCCTTGCCGAAGGGAATGATAATGCATTTTTTTGCATTGAGTTTAAGACCGTGGCTTTGGCACCAATCATTTGTGTGCGTAAGCCCATTTTGTAGTATGTTGACGTTGTTCTGGGATTCACTGATTGCCCCCAGTTTGCAGCCGTCAGCGAACTTTGTCAGCCACATGCCATCTATGTTTGCCTGAATGCCTGAGAAATAGATTCCAAACAGTAGAGGGCCCAGCACTGATCCCTGTGGAACACCACCAGTAACAGGTCTGCTGGTAGAGGTGGAATCCCCAACTTTGACTGTGTGTGCTGTGTTGGTGAGCCAGTTGGCTGCCCACCTAATGATGTATGAGTTGATCCCCCGCTGGGTGAGTTTCTCAATGATGCCTGAGTGGGGCATTGTGTCAGAGACCTTGGCTAAGTTAGATAGGCAGTATGTACTGATTTGCCTTCATCCAGGGCTTTGGTGACATTCTCGAAGTCCACCAGGTTTAACAGACATGATCTACCCTTGACAAATCCAAACTGGGTTGGGTCAAGAGTTTATTAATAAGATCCATGATAATTCTCTCTATGGCCTTGTAGATAGGGCTGGTTAGGCTTATGGGCCTGTAGTTCCCAGGGTTGGTTGATAGACCTCCTTTGTGCAAGGGAGTAACTGTTTCTTTTTTCCATTCGGCTGGGACAAAGCCAGTGTTTAGACTGTTGTTGAAAAGAGAACCTAATTATTCAGCTAACTCGTCTTTTAGACCATTTCGTACACAGCCTGGGATGTTGTCATGGCCCTTAGAGTCTGTATACGGCCTTGAAGAGTTCGGTTATGACCTGCCCTTTGGAGATACTAGGTGGAGGACTGGTGATTGGTAAGCTATGGGATATGATTGGTGGGGATGGGGGGCGGGGGTGAAGTTTTCACCAAACCTATCTGCTAGCAGGTTGGCTATTTCTGCAGGTTCAGTGTGGGTTATACTGACCACTACTAAATCTGGGCCTTCCCATTTAGATTTCAGATGTAGCTAAAGAATGCCTTATGATTGTCCTTTGCTAGGGATGCTAATTTAGTTTTGTAGTTAGCTTTAGAGGATTTTACAAGATGTCTAATTTGCGTGCACAAACTGTAGAGTGTGTTCTTCCACTGCTGAAACCTGTCACTCTTGCTTTTGGGATAGCATTTTCTTCCTCTTATTGTGTAACTTATTTGTGCTGGATGTGAACCAGGGTGGCTTGTTTTTTTCTTGAGAACCTTGTTTTGATCCTATCAGGTACACCTGAATCAGTACATTTGTATAGGTGTTTATACAGGGCATTGGTGTATACTTCAGTATAGGAGTCCTTGCTGTCGGTGGGTCCATGGGGTTTGAAACAATTAATGCTATCATTTAGCATGCTGTAGTTTGCGTTGGTGAAAATTTTCAACCTGATAGCACCTGAGTGGGGATCAGGTATGATTGTTGCTTTGAACGAGACTGATTTATGATCAGACTTTACTAGGGGGGCCCCACACATGGGGTGATGCTGAGATCACGCATGTTGGTGAGTACTAGGTGGAGGACATTTGTGTACCTGGTGGTGATGCAAACTATCTGTTCCAGGACATTTGTGTTAACAGAGTCCAGAACTTTTGGGTGAGCATGTTTGTCCTCGTTTACGTTTCCCAATCGATGGAAGGATAGTTAGTCACCCTTAACCAAAATATTTGGCTGTATTATGTGTGACTCAAGTAGGTCCAGGTAGGCAGTGTGGTTATCATGGTTCATGGTGGGGGACATATAGCTAACAATGACATGGAGGGGGATCTTTTCTACAGTTAGTTGTACTTTGAGTAACTCTGGGAGGTCGTTCCGTTTAGCCAGTCTTGAGGTGTATTTATCTTTGATGAAGATTGATACTCCTCCTCCTTTGGTTCTTTCACGTTCATTTTGTGGTCAGAACATGTGGAAGGCATTGTAGCCTTGCATGGTCAGGGCACTTTTGGCAGCCTTGAACCATGTTTCAGTGATTGCACAAACATTAGTGTCTTTCAGTGAGTGCAGTTTCTGATTTAGACTCCTAGCATTAAGCAGCAAAACCTTGAGTTTGTCTTTAGAGGATATTTTTACGTTGGAAATGTTGTGCTTTTGACTTTGCCTAAAAAAGGGACTATGGGGGAGGCAAGTACCTTTGCCAGTAACCGAAAGCCAAGAGGTAACAGATGAAGACCATTTCTGGCAAAGCAGTGTGGTCTATTGACCATATTGTGTCAGACTTACAGGTACTGGATCCTCCTGGATTGAAACCAGAAGCTAAGCCAGTTGTTAAAGTTAGTAATTGTTTTTCTGTATTGTGGCATCATCCTAGGTGAAAGTAGAAAGCTGCTTAAGGCTGGGGTATACCTGCCTGGGACACATAGTCAGAGAACTCGGTCATGTCTCTCTTCATATAGTCCATTGAGGTGCGCCTCAAGTTGTTCACTCCAACATGGACTGTGACAGAGTCATAACAGTATTTGTTGTTGAAAGACTTGAGTGCGTGCCTATCAACTGACAGACAGCTAACCGTGACCTTCTCCTTGTCCAGCCTGTTGAGTGGGACATCTGTGTGTCTCACAATGGAGTCACCTATGACCAAGACCTTTGGTTTTGAGGTGTTTTGCCATAGGGGCTTGTTGAGTGAGACACCAATGTGTGTGTTTTCATGTGTAGTGATTCTGCTGGAACTGTACTGCCTGTAGACTTGTTTGCTGTTGGGAGGTCTTTGCTCTTTAGGTATACTTTTGGAGATTACTTCCACGTATGTGGGTTTGTGAGTTGTTCACTTTGTTTATGTAAGAGGTGAAGTATCTGTGCCGACAAACCTGTTCAGTGTCTAAACAGAGAACATATATTCTAGATTCAAAGTATAGATGCATCTCTCACATGTTGAATTTGAATGTTTTAGGAGTAGTAGATTGTAGCTGGTACATTGCCTCAGGATGCCCATTTCGATCCAGCTGGCTGGAGAAACAGTGGGAAACTGTCTGTCCATTATGTTTGGAGCATTCTAAGACAAGTATTGGGGAGTAAGCTAGATGGATCAGGTTCATTTGTAGGACCAGCAGTAATTAACTATTTATGAAGACTTAGAGGTGGAGACCTGCAGCAATGCCACAAAATGCACAGTTGAGTTGTTCTCCAAGCAGTGGTGTGCAACTGAGTGATGCACAAAAAAAGCAGGGAAGCCTCTGAAGGTTCACAAGCAGTGAACTAGGGGAAAATTTGTCTTTCAAAGGCTTTGTGCCTATAATCGTCTATACTAACCCCCACTGCACATGTGGAGCTGCGGGCAAATGTGGGGATTAAGTAGAAGCGAAGTTAAGCACTTTTTAAACAAGCTAACCAGTAGGAGTCTAGATCAGAAACTGCACTCATTGGAAGCACTCCTTACTTTGGAAGATGTTGATGTTTGTGCAGTGCCTTACTCCAGTAATGCCGAGCCTTACTCCAATAATCTTCATTTGGATGAGTCCTTGGCTACACTCTTCTGCCACAAGGGTGCAGGGGGCCCTCTTTTGTGAAGGATAGTTGCATTTACTGCTCAAATAATGCCAAATGAACTAGATTCAGCAAGTCTAAATCCAGCCTGTGCTAAAGTGCAGCAAAAACAGCGAATAACAGTTAAAAAATAAGCAGCAGCCCAGTGAAATACAGTAAATAACAGATTAAAAGTGCAATATAGGCTAAGTAGATACTTATTTCTTTGTAGATAACACGGATGCTTTGGATTAGGTAATGATACACAGCAGGTCTGGGGTTAGACGCCAACCTCTGAGCAGCTCTGGTAAACAGTGCGCAAACCCGCTCAAATGTGTGGATTAAATAGAAGCGAAGTTAAGCACTTTTTAAACAAGCTAACCAATAGTAATGATCAGTACTGAGCCTTTTTCCAACAGTCTCCACTTGGATGGGTCCTTGGCTACACTTTTTTGCCACAAAGGGGCAGGGGCCCTTTTTTGTGAAGGATGGCTGGATTTAGTGCTCAGATAATGCCAGACAGATTAGATTCAGCAAGTCTGAATTCAGATTATACTAAAGTAAGTAGTACAACAAAAACAGCGAAAAACCAGTTAAAAAATAAGAGACAATACAGTAAAATACAGTAAATAATAGATTACAAGTGCAATGCAGCATAAATAGATACTTATTTTTTTGCAGATAACATGGATGCTTTGGATAAGGTGTGGTTACACAGCAAATCTCTAGCTAGACGCCAACATCTGAGCAACAAATGTTGGGATTAAATAACACTTGACTTCATGATCAGATAATGCTAAACAGACTAGATTCAGCAAGTCTGAATCTAGCCTATGCTAAAGTAAAGAGTGCAGCAAAAACAGCGAAAAACAGTTAAAAATAAGCAGCAACAGAGTGAAATACAACAAATAAAAGTGTAAAGGTGCAATGCAAGATAAATAGATATTTATTTGCAGATAACACTGATGCTTTGGATTAGGTGTGGATACAAAGTAGATCTGTGGCTAGACACAAACCTCTGATCATGGGTAATGATTCCTTCAGCCACCTGCTGTGAGAAGCAAAAATCAAGAGTTGGCCTGGAACTAAGTCAGGTGTATTTTCTGGTGTCTTGGAATACATGTTGACAGTAACATGACCTTTGATTACCACATGTCGCTATGGTGAGGAAGTCATTCTACATTGTACAAGCTATATAAGTAAGAAAGTAAGACTAATGCTACTCAAAACTCTCCTTAGCATGGAGAACATCAATATCTGTGCAGTAACAGAAACCTGGTTCAAGGCTCCCGAGAGTACCCCAGCACTACCAGGTTATACCTCATACCATGCTTTTCGGCCCCAAAACTTGGACCGAACCACAAAAGGAGGGGGAGTATCAATATTTGTCAAAGATACCCACACCTCCAGGTTGGTGGCACAGCACGAAGCATCAGAAACTATCCATGTGCCACTAACAGTGGGTAAAACTGCCTTCCAGTTTATAGCCTGCTACAGACCACCCTCCCAAACCCAGGAACCCCACTCGGCCTTCCTGAGAACACTGGAAAATATGAAGGTCTCTCCAAACACCATTATATTGGGCGACTTCAACTACCCAAACATAGACTGGGAGCATTACTCTAATTCCAACACCCTAGCCCAAAGGTTCCTAGAATTTATAAACTCAAATGCTATGGAACAACTTGTTACCACCCCCACAAGAGGGGAAAACATACTGGACCTGATCATCACCAACATGGGGACTCTATGCTCCAGACCAGAAGTGTATCCCTCATTGGTAAGATCAGACCATAAACTAATCTCACTGAATATTCACATCCCGACCCCACCCCCTGCCCAGAAAACCACAGTGAAAAACTTCTCTAAAGCAAATTTCACACTCCTCAAAACCGAGGTGGAATCCTTCAAAGCCCTCGGGCCTGTGGAAAATACGGCCCAGACTGCAGAATCCTTTATAAACGCATTCTATGAACACCTTCAGGAATGCATGGATCATGCAATCCCAAATAAAACCAAGTCCCAGTCCTCCAAAGGCAGACGTCCTATCTGGTGGACCTCAGCCATAAACAAACTATACAATAGAAAAAGAAAATTACTACATGATAGAGCAAAATCCCAAAAAGGGAAGGCATCTCTGATCAGTATTAGCAAAAAACTACGGGCACTCATAAAATCGTCTAAGGCCAGCTTAGAGAGAAAAATTGCACAGGACACTAAGGATAATCACAAGGCTTTCTTTAGTTATGTCAGGAACCTGGGTGAGAATTCACAGATATGCTCAAAATTGGTCCAAAATGACAAAAAATACACCAAACCCACAGACATTGCCAACATCCTAGCTGACAGGTTCAGCACAAACTCCCCCCCCCTCTTCCCACCAAAAGGGCAAATATCTGTCCCAGCAGTATGCTGCCCCCCTGGCATCTCAGATGCTCAGGTAAGAGCCGCCCTCTCCAAAGCAAAAAACGCAGCATCAATGGGACCAGACGGTGTCCCGGGCTGCGTCCTACATGGACTCCAAGAAGAGCTAAACCCAAACATAAAACTACTGTTCAGTCTCAGCCTTACTACAGGATATGTACCCAAAGAGTGGCGTACAGCAACAGTGGTCCCTCTCCACAAAGGTGGTGCCTCAACAGATCCTGGAAACTATCGGCCCATAAGCCTGACTAGCTTGGTCTGCAAAGCTATGGAAAAGATCATCATGGACCTAATAAATAAAGATATTGGGGACCTACAGACACTGGATCCTACCCAGTTCGGCTTTGTTAAGGGCAGATCCTGCCTCTTAAACCTGGTCGATTTCTTTGAAACAGTCACCAAGGCCATTGACGAGGGGAAGGTGGTCCACACAGCCTACCTGGACCTCGCAAAAGCCTTCGATACAATACCCCACTCGGGCATTATAGATAAGCTCACCAGCTTAAATATAAACCCCTATGTCACTAGATGGGTTGCAAACTGGCTCAAGGACAGAACCCACATGGTTAGAATTGCTGGAGCCATGTCAGACTCCAAACCAGTTACAAGTGGTGTCCCACAAGGCTCAGTCCTGGGACCTCTCTTGTTCAGTATATATTTCACGGAGGTACAGGCCAACACGGAAGGACTGTGGCTGATCAAGTTCGCAGATGACTGCAAACTGGGCGCCATAATCGACTCTCCAGCCAACACAAGCATCCTCCAAAAGGGCCTCATAGAAACAGACAACTGGTGCCAGAGCCATGGCCTCAAGCTAAACGCCAAAAAGTGTATAGTCATCACCTTTGGCAAAAACAAAGTGCCCACAAATTACTACATAGGTGGTAAATCCATTAAGTACGGAAGAAGTAATTAGGGACCTGGGGACCCAAGTTGATAGCAACCTCTCATTTGACAACCACGTGGCCAAAGTGGTTAGAAAAACATTTTATATAGCCCACCTAATCATGAAGGGATTCACATCTAGATCAGGGGAGGTCATCATGCCTCTTTACTCATGCCTCATCAGGCCCATAATTGAGTACAATGCCTCTTTTGGGATGTACCTTACCAGACACCTGCAGCAACTGGAAAGACCCCAAATGTACCTCACCAAGAGGATCAAAGGGCTCAAACAGATGCCATATGCTGCCCGGTTAAAGAAACTACAGCTCTACTCAGTGGCATACCGCCTGCTCAGAGGCGATCTGTGCCTGACATATAAAGCCATGTCCAACCTGGAATTAATGGACATGCTGCACCTCAGAAAATCCAAATCCCATCGAGCTACGCTCGAGAGACTTGAACCTCAGCACTGAAATAAATAGGACATGCTGGAGGGACAGATTCATAACCCAGAGGCTCCCTTCACTCTGGAATAAAATCCCAGTCCAGGTTAGGCAGAGTCCCTCATTGACTCTCTTCAAGAGGAATCTTGATGAGTGGATGGGAGATCATAGGTTTACCCCGGGTATCACTTCTGTGTCACTGTTAGACAGAGGCACAGTATACTAACCTCGAAAAAAGGCATAGCAAAATTAATTTAAAATGGGTGGCGAAAGCCAAACACACTCTGGCTAGGCTTATAAATGCCCTAGGGCAGATACGCTAGTATGAACCTATGGCGTTCAGGTCCAAAATGGTCATTGTTCCAGTGTAACTGGCTTTCATCAGACCAGCCATCAAGTACAATGTGTCCCTCGGCAATTTCTGACCAGGCACTTGTAACAGTTTGAGAGACCAAAGAATTTACTCACAAGAAGAATACAGAGACAAAAGCAAAAGTCCTATGCAGACTATCTCAAAGCTCTGTCTCATACAGACTTTTGCAAAGCAATCTATGTCTAGCCTACAAGGCATTCTCTGATCCCGCACTGATGTGTTGCACATACACAAAACAGTTAGCATCAGAAATGGCTGATGTTCTTCGTGTTTCACTGTTGCAGTCATCACATTTGGGTTATCCCTGCCAAGGTAGCCCTCTGCCGGCCTGAATACTAGAGGCTTAGTATTTCTGCATCCCTTGCTGTTGCTTCAGGACTGACGTCAGGTCGTCAGTAGTATAAACTAAGACAGCCGACACCATTACATCAGTCTTATTTGCCATGGAGCCCGAAGCAGAAGCAGTTCGCACGAGTGCCAGTCGGCCGCTACCTGAGTTTCGTCTACAGAATTGAAGTTGAAGTCTTCTAAAGCTAAGTACCCCATTAGGAATCCTTTTTCTTGCACTAACCGATGTCAGAAAAAGTTAATTATTGTCTCGCCTGTGGAAACAAGTACCACACCAAGACTTTCATTCTTACTGCGTCACTTGTTTAGGCCCAGACCACAACGTCACCCGTTGTCGCTTCTGTGCTTTGTTCAACGCCAGAACTATCCATTGTCGGGCCCTTATTGTAGTTAGATTTTTTTTGCTTACAGTCCTCGAATTTCAATATGGCTTTGGTGAGCCATCCGACAGCAGATCTTCCGAAAAAATGTAAAGAAAGACAGAGACAGACCGCACAGGTCCAAACCTACCGATGACGCTTCCGTTAAGCTAGTCAGTTCTCCCGTCCTCAGTGAGGCGCTTTCACAGCCCATGATGTCCACTTCTGTGGGTTCACAGGCCGCTACCTAGATCGGAATCCGGTATGCCGCAAAACTCTTCTTCGACTAAAGATCCTGTGGCCGTCTCTACCTTGGATGGGTCCGGAGCCGCTGAGCAGGAACCGGCTTCCAAGGAAGTCCTTCACACTACAGATTCTCAACACAAACCAGCATCTTTGTTCGCGACTACCGTTCTTTCAGAAATGACCGAGTTTCATAGGCCCAGGGCATGAAGCACACCCAAGAATCCGATGACCCAATCTCTGGCACTTGCTTCCTTGCCTCAGTCTCAAATGCTTAAAATGGTGGAAGACCTTATCATGCTGATCAGGGGAAGCCAAGCTACCCCCTCCAAAAGGAAGAGAGTTCTGTCCGCTGTAGTTTTGTCTGAACAAGAGTGTGATGCATCTGAATATGAATACATGCAATCCCTCGCTACTTATGAGGATTTTGATGCAGAGGACTCCATCCCTTCAGCCTCTCCCCCAGAGGATTTTTCCTTTGGGGAAATCCTTCATACCTTAAGGGAGCATTTTCAGTGGGAGAGTCAAGACTACCCTGTCTAAAAAGAGACTCAGGGAATTCTTAGATCTTCCACAGCACAGACCCTTGGCCATCCCCCCAGCCCTGGATGTTGTGGAGGATGTTTTCCTGGAATCCAGCTTGACTCCTGACACCCTCCCTACTGCATCCAGAAAACCAGACAGGTACTACAGAGTCCCTGACTCTCTCAAATTTCTTTTAAAATATCCTACTGCTGACCCTGAGGTAATTTCTCAAGGGCCTAAAGGGATTAATGCAACCTCTGCTAAGAATCCCACCCCCTAAAATAGGGATTCCTGCACTAGACAGATTGGGTAAAAAAAGTATACACCTCAGCTGCTCTTGCTATCCAGGCACTATATTGTCAGTTCCATACGCAAAAATTTCAGCAACATACCCTGGAACTCCTCAAACAAAAAATGTCTTCCTTTCCTGCTTGTGCATAATCTAAAGAGTTACAAGAGTTAATGCATTCTGCAAGTCAGGTAACTAAACACACCTTGCACTGTGGTTTTGATGCCCTAGAAGCTTCTTGCAGGGCAGCAGTCACTGAATCTGTCATTAGAAGGCATGCATGGCATAAGGAACAGCCCCTGCCAGACCATGTCAAATATAAATTGTTGGATGCCCCCTTGCACAAGACAACTTATTTGGCACTAAGGCAAAAGAGGTCTTAAAAATATGGAAAAAAAGTGAAATCTATGCAGACAATTAAGGATTTCTTATAGGTCCAACCCAGGTTCAGCAGGCATTTTCCCACCAAGCACTGGTCCTTTCCTGCTCCCACTAAGCCAGACAGCAGCCACAGGGAATGCAGAGATCTAAACAGTGGACTACTTCCACTTCAAAACCAGTGAGTTCTAAGCCACCCCCTTATTTGTAAGAACTCACAATGACTCACCTCCTTCACCCCCCTCCCTCTGCCCACCTTCACTTACCCGTAGGAGGAAAACTCTCCTTTCACGCAAGCACATGGGTCACCATTACCAGTGACCACTGGATTCTCAACATAGTGTCTCAAAGATGCAAATTTTCCTTCCACACCCTTCCAACCCCAAAAAGGTTCCCAGATCTACCTCCAAACCAGTGAGCAGAGGCTTAAAAGCAAATCCTTTCCCTGCTTTCTATGAGGGCAGTAGAACACATTCCTGCAGAACAGATAGGCCAAGGTTTCTACTCCAGACTGTTTCTGGTGCCCCGAAAAGAGGGCACCTGGCAACCCATCCTCGATTTATCCATTCTAAACACCTTTGTGGTGATCCCAAAATTCAAAATGCTCACCCTCTAGCAGCTGCTACCCATGCTGTCCAAGGACACTTGGCTAGATCTAAAAGAGGCCTACCTCCACATTCCTATCAGGGAGTCATGCAGGAAATATCTCCGTTTCAGGGCAGGATCTCAACACTTTCAGTTCTCTGCGCTTCCCCTTTGGCTTATCTACTGCTCCCAGAGTTTTCACAAAATGTCTGGCTCTGGCCATTGCCTTTTGCAGACAAAGGAATATCCAGATTTATCCATACTTAGACGACTGCCTTATTCAGGCAGACAGCCAGGAAAAGCTTCTCAAGCACTTGGCCTTTGTAAAGACGCTACTAAACTCCCTAAGGTGCACAATCAACAAAAAGAAATCCAAACAGGTGCCCACCCAAACGGATTATATTCCTGGAAGCAAGCCTGGACACAGCATCTCAGATGGCATTCCTTATACCAGAAAAACATTTTTTTCTGACAACCTACTTCTCTCAACTAGCCACCAGACTCCAGTTATCTGCAGGGAAGATCCTGCAAGCTCTGGGGTTCATGCCGTCTTGCATATTACTCATTCCATATGCCAGACTGCATATGAGGAAACTTCAATGGCACCTAAAAAAGCCTTTGGTGTCAACACTCTCAAGACCTGGAGACTCTTATACCTGTAATTCCTTGCCTCAGAAAAGATTCTCTTTGGTGGGCAACAGCATGCTTCCACAATAAGAGACTACCTTTCTCACTGCCAAGACCATCACCACAGGCACATCAGACTATACTTGGAGTGCACATCTGGACGGCAGGTGCATACAGGGCCAATGGAGCCTGCCGCAAATCCTTCTGCACATCAACCAAAAAGAGATGATGGCTGTCCAGCACGCCTTGATAGCTTTCAAGCCCCTTCTCTCACTAGGGACTCTCCTGATCAAAACAGATGACACCACTCTACAGAGAGCTTGTGTTTCTACAGAGATCTTGTTAGAAGTGTAGCCATTGATAGTAGTGGGGGGTCATTTCACTTTGATAGTCTGTGCTTCAGCTGAGAGGCTGTCCTGCCTTATATAAGTGGTACATTTTATTTTTGTTCTGCTAAGTACTTGAACTTTGGCTGTCTAAGATCTGCCTGCAATCAACTAGACGTATAAGTGAATTTAAGTACATTTTTATCTGCACTTTTTTCGTATAGTACTGCATTTTGTGTTTTTGTTTGTTACTGAATATTAATTTTATTTATTTATTTATTTCAGTTTGATTACCGGGGAGGTCCACTGGGCTTGGGGGCCCATTTTCAGTGGAGGCCTGGGGAGAAAAGCTCCAACAAGGAAATACAACAGTTTATTCTGATTACCAAAACCGTTTCAATTAACATGAAAAGTCATAGACAGTATGTATTACAGATAACAGGTAGTTACAAAAGAATAAACACTAACAATTTCAATTTTGTTGAGGAAAAAGGCTTACATCATGAAAATCAAATTTTACTGTTTTGTTACCTAAGCTAAATATTTTTAGAAAGGATAGGAAGGTGAATAGGAAGAGGTTAGCCTGGAGAAAAGGGAGAAGATAGTTCAAGAGTTGTAGGCTGAAGAGTGCAGTTGCAAATTATGTTTAGATAGAGGTAGGAATGAAGTTGTCACTAACATCAGGATACACTAGCATTTTAACAAAACAGTTTAACTTTTATTCTGTACAAAACAGAAGCTGAGTAAGACTGATGTTAACATCAGTCAGTTCAGTCATCATGAATCACTAGCAGTAGGTAGCAGAATCAATGCATTATAGAATGCACTCATTCTTAAAAAGGCAATACAAACAATAGTCTTAAAATGGAAATGGTTGCAATTTACATTCAGTGTATCTACAGACTGAAGCAGCTCTACTTTACTTCTCATTACGAAGGATGAACCAAAGTATTGGTTGAGTAAACTGCTCAGACTCCTACAGTATGCAAACATGCACACCCAGGTGTTTAAAGAATTAGGCTTCTCCAAGAGGGACAATTTCAGTTAAAGAAAGGACATAATTATTATCAGTTGACACAGCTCAGACCAATGTAAAAGTACATACACTGGGTGTCACTACTGTTTGGCACAAACTTAATATTTTATAACCCAAACTAGGACTGTGTTTTATGAGGCAAACTCTGAAACAATTTATGCTTTGTGAAACCCTCTTTCCCAAGCATGTAGTCCACTTCCATTTTAAGAAAAGGCTCTGGAAATACTCAAACCATATAGCCTACTGAGGAATTGATAAGCCTTATGCCTGATTCCAAACTGAGAATTGGTCTCAGTATGTGCAATACATGGATGTTTTACAATGTCATTGTATGCTTATTTAAAATGTTTAAGTAATGGAGTGATTGTGGTTATGGGTATGTGTTTCTGTGTTTGGGTGCGTGCGTATGTGTTGGTGTGTGTGTGTGTTTGCCGCATACATACATACACATATATATATATATATATATATATATATATATATATATATATATATATACATATATATGGATAGGTAGGTCTACTTTTTCTGATCCAAAGCTCATACGTTTACACGAAAGTCCACTTAAACGAAATTGCATTTTTGCGACTACTGAGTCAACGAACCAGTAGTATTAAAAAAAAAAAACACTGCATCACGCTACAGTGGGGATAAGGGAATATACCTGATGTCCTTCAAGGATGCATCTGCAGTCCTAACATATGGGTTGTCCTGACTCAGGCAGCCTTCCAAAGTCTGGGTCTGGCCTCGGCTGATGTCACACTTCACCCGACGTCATAGCTGCTGTCAGTTGGGTATAAAGGCATCAGCCGACGCCATTTTCCTCAGTCTTTCTTGCCGCGCGGTGCCCGAAGCAGAAGCTGTTCGCAAGTGCCGGTCAGTCAGAACCAGAGATTACTACTACCGAAGACTTCTAAAAAGCTAAGTACCCCGTTGGGGACTCTTTCTTGCCTCAGCCGATGTCAGAAAAAGTAAATAATTGTTTAACTTGTGGGAAACAAATACCTCATAGATTTCCACTCTTACTGCCTTCCTTGCTTAGGCCCAGGCCACGGCAGCAGCTTGTCTAGCCTGTGCTTCCTTCAACCGACGGACACTTAGGCGTCGGTCGGAGTTGCAGAGGAGTTGGCTCGCTTTTGCTTACAACATGCGGAGACTCCGACTTCACAATTAGCTAAAAGCCTAAGGAAAAGGACCGAAAACCACGGTTAAGCCAACCGAGTGTCTCTGTTTCGCTGAAACCGAGTCCGGTTCTTCCTTCCCGAAAGCATGCCTCCTACAGCCGAGGCCTCACACAGCATGGCTGAATCTGCTACTGAAATTCCACCTGCTGTTGCAGGTTCTCAGGATTTATCAGATACTATTCCTTTAGACATATCTACTCCTGCACGTGGAGCTGCTAGGACCCCTGCATCTATGTCTATCAAGGCTTTTTCTAGGGCTAAAGCAGCTAAATCTTCTAAGGCCTTGCCTTCTAAAACCCCCTCACACAGGCCTACCTCTAGTTCCCAAATGCTCAGCCTGGCAGAGGATCTCATTTCTTTGATCAGGGGATCCCAACCTCACCCAGACAGGGCCTCTCATCCCCCTCCAGAGAAGAGGCCTAGAGCAGAGCCCCCTGAGCCAGTTTCAACAGATTATTCCTCGGATGATACAGAAAACTCAAATCCTCCAGAAGGCCCTTATTCTCCATATGAGGACTCTGATGCAGAAGACTCCATTCCTTCTGCCTCTCCTCCTGAGGAATTTTCTTTTGGGGAAACCTTGCATGCTATGAGAGAGCAATTTCAATGGCAGGGCCAGGATTTTTCAGATTCAAGGAAAAGGCTAAGGACCTTTTTACATTTACCACAGCATAGGCCTTTAGCCATTCCTCCAGTACTAACAGTTGTAGATGATGCATTTAATGATGCTTGTACTGCCCTGACTCTCTTCCCCGCCCCTGCTAAGCCCGACAGATACTACAGGGTCCCGGACACACACTATCACTTGTATAAGGCTCCTATTGCAGATCCTGAAACTATTTCACAGGGCCCCAAAGCTGTAGCAGCTGCCTCTGCCAAAAAAACCCTCCCCTCTGAAAGAGAATCTAGAGCATTAGAGATGGGGTAAAAAAGTTTATACTTCTGCTACTCTTTCGGCTAGGGCCTTAAACTGTCAATTCCACATGATTCAGTATCAGGAATTTTTGTTAGATCAGCTAAATAAAAAACTGTCTTCCCCTGAACCTATAGACCGTAAGTCCCTTCAGGATTTGGTACATAACACTCAGCAGGTCAGTAATCATTCCTTAAAATGCGGCTATGATGCACTGGAGGCTTCCTTTAGATCAGCAATGACTGGGTACAGTGATCAGAAGGCATGCATGGTTAAAAGAGCAATCCTTACCAGACCATGTAAAGTCCAAGCTCCTAGATGCTCCCATGGAGAAACAAAGTTTGTTTGGCTCCCCTGCACAGCAAGTGTTAAAGAAGGTGGAAGAAAAAGCAAAATCTGTCCAAACAGTCAAGGATTTCTTACAGGTCCAGCCTCCGAGGTTTAGTAGAAATTGGCCTTCGAAGAATTGGTCCTTTCCAGATACCTCCAGAGCACAGAGAGGCAGAAATAAGCGCCCAAGAGGAAGAGGTCAATCCAGAGGTGCCTACAGGGGACGTCAGTGGCAGCCTAATAACCAGGGAAGTACTGCCACAGATCCAGCTACTACCACTTCCACAGGACAGTCACAATGACTTGGCTCTGATACCGCCTACCAGGGAACAACTGGAAGCACCCTTAGGTGGAAAGCTAGCCTTATTTTCAGTAAACTGGCATTGCATTACAGGAGACAAATGGATTTTACAGACAATAGACAAAGGCTACAGGTTCCACTTCCATACTCTACCAAGAAAGAGAGGAATGCCAAACCTACCACCAAACCAAAAACAGGACAAATCCACCACTTACTAAGGATGAGAGCTATAGAAAAGGTACCATCTATGGAACAAGGACAAGGATTTTACTCCAGACTTTTCCTGGTACCAAGAAAAGAAAACCAATGGAGACCTATTCTCGACCTGTCCGCTCTGAACACATATCTCATTGTTCCAAAATTCAAAATGCTGACCCTACAGCAACTTCTTCCCATGCTGGGCAAGGAGTCTTGGCTGGTGACTCTAGATCTCAAGGAGGCATACCTGCACGCCCTATCGACCAGATTGCAGAAGATACCTCAGATTTCTTGCAGGATCAGAGCATTATCAATTCTCAGCATTGCCCTTTGGCTTATCTACTGCGCCCAGAGTATTCACGAAATGCCTGGCATCAGTAATTGCTCAGTGCAGGCTTCAGGGAATTCAAATTTATCCATACCTGGACGACTGCCTGATACAAGCGGACAACAAGATCAAATTAACAAAAGATTTGGAAAAGGTTATTCACCTACTGCAAGCCCTGGGATACACAGTCAACATAAAAAAGTCAAGGCTGGTACCATCCCAAAGGATAACATTCTTGGGTGCAGGACTGGACACATCAAATCAAATGGCATTTCTCACAGCAGAAAAGCAAAAGCAACTACCACTCTATTTCATGGCATTAAAGAACCAGCTTACAGCAAGGAAAGTCCTGGGTTACATGGCATCCTGCATAATATTGATTCCACATGCCAGACTGCATATGAGGAAGTTGCAATGGTACCTAAGGAATTTATGGTCTCAGCACAAGCACAGCCTAGAAACCCAAATTCCAATAATTCCATGCCTGAAGCAAGAATTCCTGTGGTGGGCACAGGCCTGTCAGTTGAACAGAGGACTGCCTTTCCACAACCCACTCCCAAGCCAGACTATCACCACGGATGCCTCAGACCTCGGTTGGGGGGCTCACATGGTGGACAAGTGTATACAAGGCCTATGGACACAAGACCAGCTGAACCTACACATAAATCAAAAAGAGATGCTGGCAGTAAAACAGGCAATTCAGACATTCAGACCGTTTCTTCAACAGGGTCATTTGCTGATGAGGACGGACAACACCACGGTCATGTGGTATATCAACAAACAGGGAGGCACGCACTCATATCCTCTATGCCGGATGGCAATGGACCTGTGGAATGTGGCCCTGAACCTCAACATTCAGCTCCAGGCCATATTTGTGCCAGGAAAAGAAAATATACTAGCAGACACCTTAAGCAGAACTACCACGGATGCCCTCGAATGGATGCTGCATCCAGACATCTTCAAATCCATTACAAAGAAATGGGGGCTACCAGAAATAGACCTGTTCGCATCCCCACACAACCACCAATTGAGGAAATTCTGCACAAGGACATACCACCCTCTTGCTTGGAAGGTGGACTCCCTATCCTTCAGTTGGGAAAACCTGACAGCATATGCATTCCCACCTCTTCCTTTGATGAACAAAGTGCTACTGAACATCAAAGAAGATCACCCAAGGATCATCCTGATAGCTCCAGACTGGCCGAGGCAGCATTGGTACCCGCTACTGAGGAGTATGTCTCAGGCACACGCATGGCCTCTACCTCTAGTTCCTTTACTGCTAACACAGAACAACTTCAAGATCCTGCATCCAAACTTGAAAACTCTGCAGCTAGCTGCTTGGAATATTACATAAAACAAAATAACCCAGATTTATCTCAGAGGGTTAAAGACATTATCCTGGAGGCTCGCAGACCCTCCACAAGGAAAACTTATTCAGCCAAATGGAAAAGATACCTCATTTGGAGTGCAGCAAAAGGAGAAAATGTATCATTAGCAAACATAGCTAACATCCTGGAATATTTAGCAGAACTTTTCCACAATGGCCTGTCTTACTCCTCCATTAAGATTCATGCATCAGCAATTTCAGCAGAATACAACATGGATCCTCCAGTCTTCTCTCATCCTCTACTCAGGCAATTTCTGAGAGGAATTAAAAATGTAAAGCCTCCAAGGAAGCCACCTTTGCTTACATGGGACCTTAACTTTGTGCTGGAAAAGTTAACACTTCCCCCTTTTGAACCAGCAGCGACAGCAGAATTACAGTTCTTATCTTGGAAAACTGCTTTCCTGCTTGCAATCACTTCAGCAAGAAGGGTTTCCGAATTACAGGCATTAATGGCAGTACAGCCCTTCCTTATCTTCCATCAGGATAGAGTGTCCTTGAGAACTAACCCTACTTTTATGCCAAAGGTGGTCTCTAGGGTATCATTGAACCAAGCAATCCACCTACCAACATTCTTCCCCATCCCACAGAACAGGGGGGAAAGACTACTACATACCTTGGATGTGCACAGGCAATTGCGCTACTATCTGGACAGAACCAAGAACAATAGAAAAACTGACCAGCTTCTGGTAGCATATGCAACAGGAATGGAAGGAAAAGCAATTTCAAAACAGACAATCTCAAAATGGATAGGAAATTGCATTAGATTTTGTTACTCTTTTCATGGAAAACAACTCCAGAAAACATCAGACCTCACTCCACAAGGGCTACAGCCACTACTACAGCTTTCTTACGAGGAGTGGCTACCAAAGACATTTTAGAGGCTGCTACTTGGAGCTCCGTGCATACATTTGCCAAGCATTATAATCTACCTTTATACTCCAGATCCCGAGCAGGTTTTGCAACTGCTGTTTTGCAAGGGATCTTAACTACACCATAATCATCTTAGTGCCTCCTCCCCCAGTTTGGCTATGGTATTCTACCCATATGTTAGGACTGCAGATGCATCCTTGAAGGACATAGTACAGTTTTGTACCTACTATAAATGTAGATGTCCGAGAGGTATGCATCTGCAGTCAACCCTCCTTCCCTCTGTGGTACTCCTAGGGTATTTGCCCATCTTGTAGCTAGCTGGGGGAATCTATTATGGTGTATTTGTTTGTATATATGTATATACATGTTTATTTTTGTTTGCTCTCTACTGTTTGGAATCATTTGCATTTATCCAAATTTAGCCTTCCTAGAGGGCACCTGGCATCTGGGGCAAGAAACACTGAGGAAAATGGCGTCGGCTGATGCCTTTATACCCAATTGACAGCAGCTATGACGTCGGGTGAAGTGCGACATCAGCCGAGGCCAGACCCAGACTTTGGAATCCGGCCGACCGAAGGGCTGCCTGAGGCAGGACAACCCATATGTTAGGACTGCAGATGCATACCTCTCGGACATCTACATTTATGGTAGGTACAAAACTGTACTTTTCCCCACTGTAGTGCAATCTCGGAGTTAGTATATATAAAGTAGCGGTGTGTGGGGGGTGCAGCCCCCCAAATGGGGTGTCCACAGGGGCTTGCCTCCCTGCAAAAATGTCTTTCTAGTTTTTTGTTTTTTTTTGTAATTTTACTGGTTCATTGAACTGGTAGTCAGAAAAGTACACTTTCATGTAATTGTGCTTGTACTTTTTCTTTTCAAAAGGATGAGCTTTTAATAAGAAAAAGTAGACCCATATATATATATATATATATATATATATATATATATATATATATACATATTACATATAGATACACATAAATATATATACCTTATATGCACACACAGAGATACACACACACACACACACACACACACACACATATAAATATAAGGAGATACAGATGTATATAATATGGAGAGCGCTAGCTAGTTATATGTATTTGTTTAGGTGAAATATCTGCAGTACCAATTCTGATACAAAGATGGAGATTTTTTCAAGCAGCAAAATAATCCATAGGTGTTACCTTGGAGCCATGAACATCTATGGTAGTGTTAAGGATAAGTTGTTTCCTTTGTATGTAGAAAACAACCAAGAACTCCCACCTCCCCACAAGCTCAGACTGTGATTTTGTAATGCAGACGCAAAGCATGCTACCCTTCCTTATGAGGGCAAATACTGCAGAGCTGATAAGGTGTTACCTGTCATGTATGCATTATTTTGATTAACCTGTTGATGGCCTTATGAGAATGAGAATGTTCATAGATCATCTGCAGGTACACTGCATGATTGTCCTTCTTTGCCCTATTCAAGGAATAGGTAATTAAATTAATCGACATATAAGATATCTAAATCTTATTACCTCTTCTTAGTTTAGCATTCATTGTACAGAGCTGCAATGTATTCGTAATGTCCTAGGTTTTGTAAGGGTACTTTGCTTCCCTGATGTGACATCATACTAAACTGGCCAAGCTGTTTTTTCCTCTCACTATAGTAGCACAAGATGGCAGACACCCTCCAAAATATTACCAGTAAATTGTTTGCAAGTTATGGCATGCTTAACTCAATTTATTATGTATAGACAGTTACAGCAACATGTGCATAATGTGCTGAATTCAGAGACGTTGCACATGTTACATGGAAGAACAGTACGTTACAAAAACAAAAGAAATGTGACTAGAAGATAACACTTTTTTTGTGATAGTGTATGTTTTTAATAACTTTAGGGTTTGTAACAGCATTAACCATAGTAATTTAACTTTAAATTTAATATCAAGAATGCTGTAACAAATAAGTGGCAATTTTTTAGTCCATCTTTTTTAGCATTTTTAGGTCCTGTAACAGTATTAACTATTTATTCAATATTAAAATTATTAAAGCATGTATATGCCTTCTAAATGCCTCAGTGCAGTCAGAAAAAGTGAAAAAGTAGAACTAGCACTCACAAAATGCGCGTTATAATACTCTTCCATTGCATTACATAATAGTACACACAACCAAGAAGGCATATGGCAGTGTACTGATGTTTGAATAGAAATTCAAATGTAAACAGAAGGCTAATTAATACAATTTAGTGGGATTAAGCACTGCACATTGAGTTCAAATGGATTATAGCCTGCTTACATGGTTTGATTCTCACAACCTCCTTTTGCATGCTGAATGTCTCCATGTAAGTCACTTATTATGACCAAACCTTCTGGTTCCCTCATGAAAGCATGTCCTTGTGTTAATTGACCAATACCTCACTAATAAAGACTTAATAAATGCTTTGAAATAAGGCCTAGCTTTTCATGCCTTAATAGGAGAGCAGCAAATAAGTCTCCAATTTAGCAGTTGTGTACGCACAAGTGTAAACTACATATGGTGGTAGTACCCATATTTATAAACCATGCCATACATACTGCTGTACAGAAAAGCAAAGTGCAAAATTATAGACTGCACTGATTCTTTTGTAAACTGAGGGTTGTCAATTATATAGAGGTGTATGCACTCCATTATGGATCTAACAAAGGAAGAATAAAGGGGAAATAGCACTTATTTCTACTTTAATATTGCTATTATTGACAAGTGAATCATTATATTTTGATTATATAATACTAATGTATAGGAAACGTATGTCACTTCAGGGAATTTCAAAGATTTATAGTTACATGGCTCTTCCTACACTGCCTATAAGTTCATTATACTCCTAATTATGGTAACATTTAACACACATAAACTGAAACTACTTATACAGCTTATAATAATAATAATAATAATTGTCACACTGCCAGCCCAGCTATCCGGAACTTTGTAAATAATTATATGTCATTGTGAATATTAATATGATTTATATAGAAGTGTGACAGAAGGAAATACTGCCAGCTTAGCTATCTGGAATTTTGTAAATAAATATATGTATTAGAACTGTATATTATGTGTATATTAAACTGCTGATACAAAAGTATGTGTTGAACAGGGTTTGTACAGTACTGAGCTTCACAGATATATCCACAGTCTACACTACTGGAACATAGAAGATTAACTTGCAAAACTTAAGAATAGTTGAGGTTAAGTTACTTTATAGCTGGCTCGTAAACAAGAGATATTATCTCTCAGTTTCAATGCAGAAGCAGACACAATGTCTAGAGCTAGAAGTTTTTTGTATTGTCTTAAAAGAGAAGTAATTACTGGGTTTAAAATGTAAAAGTGTTTTATTGTTTTACAACTTCCAAGATCTGTGAACATCTGAGAGATGTATGTTTTTCACAAGGAGATGTCAAATGCTACAATGGGGGGGGGGGGTAGCCTGGGGAGTCTTATTGGGGATCTGGAGAAGGGGGGAGTATGTAGTCCCAGACTGACTGCGGTCCCTGTTTGCTCTTAAGGAAAATTGTACTTTACTGTGTGTGTACTTGTCATCCTCCAATTGTATACATTCCTCACTTTTGCCAGTTGTGAGGATTGAGGCTCCTTGATTACTGGGCCAGTGCAGAGGTGTCACAATAATAATAATGTTTGTTAACCTGATAAGTCCACTGGACATGCACTCTCTTTTCATGGAAGGCCTGGGAGCAATGACTGGTTAAATAACTTATTTAAGGTCACAAAGTAGGCAAATGAGTGCTGAGAGAATCAAACCCTCTACCACAAGAACTACAGCTTGCAACCTTAAATGTAGATGAAGTGCTAGGGAGAGTTGCTCCACACAGAAATTAAGAAAAATGAAACTGTTTGTCCATACCTAATTACAAGAACAGCAAGGCTTGTAAGCAATGTGCTGTCTTAACTCACCTTATATACTGCAAACCAGTCAGAATGTTGTCACTTAAAATATTGCATAGATAAACTACTAATAATATCTTATTGTTTTATAGATATATACATATACATATATATATATATATATATATATATATATATATATATATATATATATATATATATATATACACACACACACACACACACACACACACACACACACACACACACACATGTATGTGTATATATGGGTCTACTTCAAAACATCAACATACCATTTCGTCAGCATTCAATACAGTGAGAACAAAATGTCTGGGAAAGTAACCACTTGGCCACCAAAGATAGCATTACAAATGGAAACAAATTACATCCTCCGAAGTGTGTGTGTGTGTGTGTGTGTGTGTGTGGGGGGGCTTAAATATACCAACTCCAAGATCACACTCCAGCAGAGAAATAGCAAAGTTAGTAATTGAACTGAAAATTGTGGCTCTCTGTCTCTGCAGAGAGCTTGTGTATCTCTACAGAGATCTTGTTAGAAGTGTAGCCATTTATAGCAGTGGGGGGTCTTTTCACTTTGATAGTCTGTGCTTCAGCTGCGGGGCTGTCCTGCCGTATATAAGTGGTACATTTTGTTTTTATTCTGCTAAATACTTGAGCTTTGGCCACCTAAGATCTGCCTGCAATCAACTGGGCATATAATTGAATTTAAGTGCACTTTTATCTGCACTTTTTTCATATAGTACTGCATTTTGTATTTTTTTTCTTACTGAATATTAATTGAACTGAAAATTGTGGCTCTCTGTCTCTACAGAGAGCTTGTGTATCTACAGAGATCTTAAACAAACAAAGAACTCCAGCGACTGTACAATCACCACAAACTGGCACTGAAGGCAAAACGCAAAAACTCCACGGCTTGGACAGAAACAGATTTAATGCAAACCAGTAATGTTAAATGAATAAACTCCACAAAAGCACACAATTGCAGTTAAGCGCTTTCATCTGACAAAAAGCAGACTTCATCAGAACAACAGCAATTAAGACTAAATCATTTAAATAAACTTTTAGGCGCCAAACAGCATTCCAATTAAAACTTTTAAGAATATATACTTTTAAAAATATATATGCATCCCCTCCAAATCACATCAGTAATCCCATTCAAGACACATAATAAATACATAATTGATGCCATTTTTAAATAAATAAATACATACAAATATATTAAGTATATTGAATATATAATAATATTAATATATTTATATAAAATGACAAACCTAAACAACATTATACCTAACAAAATGTCCAGGATGTAAGATGTACATATATCTCACCTATAAGGGACTAGCCCAGACTTAAAAAAGGTTTAATACTAATAAAATCATTAATCCCTGGAAGCCTGGTGGCATCCGTTAGAATCTGCCATTTGCTCTCCTTCATAGCCAATAATGCTTTAAAATTACCACCATATACTGTAACATCAACCTGATCAACAATAGCAAATTTAAATTGGTGCTTATCCCCACTTTTCAAGATATGTTTATATAGAGCGATTTTCTTATCCTTAGATCTAATAGAATAACTATGGTCATAAATCTGTCGTCTCAATTGTCTCTCCGTTTTACCTATGTAAAACGCCGGACATAAACTACATCCAAAAAGAGATGATGGCTGTCCAGCACGCCTTGATAGCTTTCAAGCCCCTTCTCTCACTAGGGACTCTCCTGATCAAAACAGATGACACCACTCTACAGGGAGCTTGTGTTTCTACAGAGATCTTGTTAGAAGTGTAGCCATTGATAGCAGTAGGGGGTCGTTTCACTTTGATAGCCTGTGCTTCAGCTGAGGGGCTGTCCTGCTTTATATAAGTGGTACATTTCGTTTTTGTTCTGCTAAATACTTGAGCTTTGGCCACCTAAGATCTGCCTGCAATCAACTGGACATATAAATGAATTTAAGTACACTTTTATCTGCACTTTTTTCATATAGTAATGCATTTTGTGTTTTTGTTTCTTACTGAATATTAATTGAACTGAAAATTGTGGCTGTCTGTCTCTACAGTTAGTTCCCACCCTCTCTCCCTGTTCTTGTTTTGGTGTTAATCTTGCTGACTTTGAAATTGCATGCCCTTCTTGTAAATTTGTATTTGGATACTCCTTCTGGGCCCATCTCATTTGCTCAATCAGCTGAGTGCAGTGAGGTCATATTCTGATTTCAGGCACTCCTACTGTGTACAAAGAGAGCATTTGGGAATAAAAGAAAGATATCTAAGTTTGCTTCCTGCCTTTCCTGTAAGTACTGTAGTCCACATGCATATTTGCTGAATCTAGGGCTGTTTTTAAGCTTCTGAGCCCCAAAACCTTTCTGTGTTGGAGAGAAGCCTTCTAGCTTAATTTTGTTTTTTTAAAACTAGCCAGTTTTTTAGTTTCAGCACTCAAAATATGTTTCTTTGAGCTCAGCACTTGTTCAGAACTCATTTTAAGCACTAAATAAGATACAAATTACTACAACACTCAACTTTCCTCACTTGTCTAGAGGAAAGCAGTGTTTAGTACTTAATAAATAAGCACCTATCCAGGCATGTGTAAGGTTCAGCTCCCAGTGTTTTCTCTTGTCTACCTGATGAATCTGGGCATCTTGGGGCAATGCAGGAATTGCTTCATGTACACAGACAACCCTCTCCTCCTACCACCCAACACTACAACCTGTGAAAAATGCACTTATATAGCCAAACTGGAAGCAAAGCTCTGTAGACCCAAGACTGGAATGGACAGTCAAGAGCAGAAGATAAACACTTGCACCACACCACACTCATCACATAGTTCCTCAAAATCTACACCATCAAAACACACACATAGAAATGCAAAACACATACCTACATTTGTGGAGGCTCTCAATAAAACCCTGCCCAAGCAACACGGACCTCCAAGCAGAACCGCAAGCAAACTCCACCCCCCAACACAACCCAAATGATACATAGCCCACAATCTCAGTGTGCCACTCAACCACAGCCTGTAAGGCATAACAACGTACCCAACACTCTAGTCATAGGTGACTGTGTAGTCAGCCACACTGGTGTTCCACTCACAGGCTTAACAAGGAGAACGTCGCTGTCAGCTGCCTGTCAGGTGCCAGGATCTGCCACATAACACATGCACTCAGGTCATTCCACAACAAGTACAAATATGACTCTGTCATTGTCCATGTTGGTGTGAATGACCTGAGATGTACCTCCCTGGACTACATGAAAAGAGACATGGAGGAGCTCTCCAGTCTTGTAGCCCAGGCAGGTATGACCCTAGCCCTCAGTTGCATCCTGCCATCACCCAGAATTATATCACAGTATAAGGACAAAATTATTGACTTCAACAATTGGCTAAGCTTCTGGTGTCATTCTAAGGGGATCCAGTATTTGTCTGCCTGGGATGACATGATCAACAGACCACGATGCTTTGCCAGAGATGGCCTGCACCTGCTGCCCTTGGGATTCCAGGTACTGGCTAAGGCTCTTGCCACCCCTATAGTGCCTTTTTTAGGCAAGGTTCAAATGACAAATTCACCACTGTAACAGGTACAAGCAAGCAAAATCTGAGGATAATGCTACTCAATGTTAGAAGTCTAAACCTCAAAATGCACTCACTTGAGGCATTCCTTAAAATGGAGAACATCGACATCTGTGCAGTGACAGAGACCTGGTTCAAAGCTCCAGAGAGCACCCCTGCATTACCAGGCTATAATTCATACCACACCTTTCGGCCACCCAACCCAGACCGAGGCACTAAGGGCAGAGGCGTGTCCATATTCATTAAGGATATCCACACCTCCAGGCTAGTTGCACACCTTAATGCATCCGAGATTATCCAAGTGCAACAAACTCTGGGCAAGACCGCAGTCCAAATTGTAGCTTGCTGTAGGCCCCCCACCATGCCCCAGGATTCCCACTCCTCATTCCTTAATACACTGGAAAATATTAGGATACAACCCAACACCCTAATAATGGGCGATTTCAACTACCCCACCATTAAGTGGGAAAACTACTCGTATACCAACTCTTTTGCTCAATGTTTTCTAGAATTCGTAAATTCCAACACCGTGGATCAACTTATTCACACCCCCACCAGGGGCAGCAGCATCCTAGACCTGGTCATTACCAACATGGGTGAGCGGTGTTCCACACCAGAGGTCAATTCCTCGTTGGTTGAATCTGACCACAGGCTAATCACCCTAAACATCCACATCCCGCCCCCACCCCCCCATTAGGGAACCACTGTAAATAACTTCTACAAAGCCAACTTTACACTTCTTAAGACAGAAGTGGCAAACTTCATGACATCCATGCAGACAGACAATAGAGGTACGACTGCTGACTCCTACACAGATGCACTTTATAAGCACTTACACGAGTGCATGGATCGTGCTATCCCTAACAGAACTAAGATGCTATCCTCCAAAAAAAGAAGCCAATCTGGTGGTCCTCTGCCATAAACAAACTCTACAATAGAAGAAAGAAACTGTTGCAAAAAAGAGTAAAATCCCATGACTGGAGGAGCTCCCTGGTCAACCTCTGTAAGAAGCTGATATCCCTCATAAAATCCTCCAAAGCTCATTATGAAAACAAAATTGCCACTGACTGTAAAGACAACTACTGAGCATTCTATAGCTATGTCAAGAATCTCAATGGCAACACTCAGATCTGCTCTGAGTTACAGCACAATGGCACTAAATATACAGAACCAACTGATATTGCCAACATCCTGGCAGATAGGTTCAGTGCTAACTTTACCCCCTCTCTCTCCGTGGAGGGCCCATCTTTATACCGGAAGAATGCAAAGTTCCTGCAATCACAGCTGCACAGGTAAAAAACACACTCTCCAAATCCAAGAACACAGCATCCATGGGATCTGACAATATCCCAGGCTGCGTTCTACATGAACTACAGAACGAACTGGCACCCCATCTAAGTACCGTGTTCAATCATAGCCTCACCTCAGGCTTTGTGCCAACTGAATGGCGCACCGCAACAGTTATCCCACTCTACAAAGGGGGAGCCACGATGGACCTCAGGAACTACCACTCCATTAGCCTGAAGAGCCTAGTCTGCAAGGCCATGGGACGTATCATCATGGAACTCATAAATAAAGACATTGGTAATCTCTAAACTCTGGACCTCACCCAGTTCAGGTTTGTAAAAGGCAGATCATGTCTCCTAAACCTGATAGACTTCTTTGAAGCAGTCACCAAAGTCATAGATGAGGGTAAGGTGGTTCACATAACCTATCTAGATCTCGCCAAGGCTTTCAATACCATCCCCCACTCTGGAATTATAGATAAACTCACTAAACTAGGTATAAATCCCCATGTCACAACATGGGTTGCCAACTGGCTCACGAACAGAACCCACACTATGAACGTAGCAGACTCCAAGTCCGACTTCAAACCAGTGACAAGTGGTGTACCACAGGGTTCAGTCCTGGGTCCTCTCCTGTTAGCCTGTACTTCACAGAAGTATATACCAATCACAGAAGGTCTTTGGCTAATGAAGTTTGCAGATGACTGCAAACTGGGAGCCATAATCGAAATTCCTAACAATGTGGACATCCTACAAAACGGCCTCACTGAGACAGATACCTGGTGTCAAAGCCATGTTCTGAAGCTCAATGCCAAAAAGTACTTTGTTATCCCCTTTGGTAAAAACTCTGTACCCATGAACTACCACATAGGTGGTAGTCTACTTAACACCGAAAGTGTGATAAAGGACCTTAGGACACAGGTGGACAATAGTCTCTCCTTTGATAATCACATTGCCACAGTGGTCAGGAAATCCTTCTACATGGCACACCTCATCACAAAAGGTTTCTCATCCATAAAAAAAGAGGTAATTTTTCTCCTTTACTCATCACTCATTAGACCCATTATAGAGTACAGCGTCCCTTTTGGTATGTACCTCACAAGACATCTACAACAGCTGGAGAGGCCACAGAAAAACCTCACAAAGAGGATTTCTGGCCTCAATTAGATACCCTACGCAGACCGTCTCAAAAAACTCCAACTTTACTCCGTCGCATATCGCCTACTCAGAGGCGATCTCTGCCTAACATACAAATCTCTCTCAAACCCAGCACTGTTGGACATGCTCCACTTAAAGAAATCCCAATCCCTCTGGACTACACGCTGTAGGGACCTAAACCTTTTCACCTCAATAAACAGAACATGCTGGAGGGATAGATTCCTGTCCCAGAAACTTCCCATACTCTGGAACAGACTACCTATCTATGTCAAACAGAGCTCCTCATTAGCACTCTTCAAGAATAATCTTGATGATTGGATGGGAAATAGGAAATTCACCCTGGGGATCACTTCTGTGGCTCTGCTTGACAGGGGCACATGAAAGTAATTCTCTTGGATGGTGAAAGCCAGGGTACCTTTTTGGCTAGGCTTATATAAGTCCTAGGGCCAATAGCCTAGTACCTACCTATGAACCTGTGAACCTATGTGGTATGTCAACAAGCAGGAAGGGACTCACTCCTACCCTCTATGCAGGCTGGCCATGACCCTTTGACACACAGCCTCTGCCATGCAACTGCACCTGTTAGCACAGTTCCTACCAGATTCTCTCAACTCTGTGGCAGACCAATTAAGCAGAAATCTTCTAGACCCACATGAGTGGCAGCTCAGCAGAAGAACCTTCACACTTATAACTCAGAAATGGGGCACCCCAAAGGTCAACCTCTTTGCCTCCCACAACAACCACCAGCTCAGCAAATTCTGCACCAGGAGGCATCACTGCATGGCTTGGAAAGTGGATGCCCTGTCCTTCCCCTGGGTCAGTCTATCGGTCTTTGCCTTTCCTCCAGTACCTCTCATACCGAGGGTACTCCTCAAAATAAAGGAAGAAAAATCAAGGACAATTCTTATAGCTCCAGACTGGCCTCGCCAGCACTGGTGGCCCTTGCTGCGCAGCCTGTCCCCACTGCCACCATGGCATCTTCCTCAGATTCCAAACCTCCTGACCCAGAGGGAAGGGGAATTCATGCATCCCCAATTGCAGACACTCAATTTGGCAGTTTGGTTTATTCGCTAACCCCAGATCAATCTGCCAGCCTGAGTAAACAGGTTCTAGATACGTGAGGCCAGACGCCCTAGCACTAGAAAGTCTTATGCTGACAAATGGAAAATGTTCTGCGCCTTGATCTAGGCTGAGGGAGCCAACCCGGCACAGCCCCTCCCTCCCTCTCATCCGGGTCTACTTTATTTACACGAAAACTTAAAACAGCGAATGCATATGTGCGAAAGTGCGAACCGTCGAAAACTGTAAACGGAAATATCCATAGGTGGAGTTTTCCACTTACTTCAATGTAGTGCGATCTCGGAGTTGGTATATTTAAGAAGTGGGGGGGGGTGCAGGGAGGCTTGCCCCCCTGCCTACAACTGTTACATGTCATGTTTGTTGTGTAGTTCTGTTTTTATTGTTTCGATGGTTTCTCAGTTCCATGCATATGGTTCGATGCATTTGTATTCGCTGTTTAAGCTTTCGCGTAAATAAATTAGGACCCCTCTCATCCTGGATTACTTAGCTGACCTACTACACAATGTCCTCTTTCTCCTCTATAAAAAATCATGCCTCTGCTATCTCTGCCATTTCCCCACTGAGCAGCCCCTATTCTCAGACCCTTTGATCAAACCATTCCTAAGAGAGTTTGGCAACTTGAGGCCACCCAGAAGAGCACCAACCCCAGCTTGGGACCTTAACTTTGTTTTGGAAAAGCTCACCCTGTCCCCCTTTGAACCAGCTTCTTCTGCAGAGCTAAAAATTCTCTCCTGGAAGACAGCTTTCCTTCTGGCCATCACTTCAGCCAGAAGAGTCTCTGAGCGGCAAGTGATCATGGCTGTGGAACCCTTCATTATCTTCCATGCTGACAGGGTATCTCTCAGAACTAACCCATCCTTCATGCCCAAGGTGGTGTCCAGTGTGGCTCTCAACCAATCCATTAATTTGCCCACCTTTTTTCCTAATCCCCAGAACAGGGGGGAAATGATCCTGTACTCCTTAGATGTGCACAGACAGCTCAGATTCTGTCTAGACAGGACTAAATCCTTCAGAAAGTCTCATCAGTTGCTGGTTAGCTTTGTTACAGGGGCAGAAGAAGGCAAAGCCATCTCCAAACCAACCATTTCCAAATGGATAGCACACTGCATCCATTTCTGCTACAAACAACATGGAAAGCCTCCCCCCAAGGGGGTCAGGACTCACTCCACCAGAGCAACCTCCACCTCTGCAGCTTTACTTAGAGGAGTCCCCACCAGGGACATCCTGTAGGCTGCCACCTGGACATCTGTTCACACTTTTACCAAACATTACCACCTGCCTCTCTTCTCCAAATCCAGGGCAGGATTTGCTTCTGCAGTCTTGCAGGGCATCCTAGCCAGCCCCTAGTTTCCTTGACTGTCTCCACCCATTTCCTCAGCTTTGGGAATTAACCCAAATGTGATGACTGCAGCAGTGAAATATGAAGAACATAGTACAGTTGTGTACACTTACCATAAATGTAGATGTTCAAGTGTATTCATTGTTGCAGTCCTGGTTTTCCTCCCTCCATCCCCCTTTCTTCTCTTTCCTTACTAAGAGACATATTGGTATTTACTTTCTACTGCTGGGGTTCTTCCACCAGAACCTGGCTCCTACTTGAGGGCTCCTGCTAGGTTAGGGCAAGAAAAACTGGTGTAATGATGTTGGTTGCCTTACTTTATACGTGTGACGACCTGACATCAGTCCTGAAGCGACAGCAACCGACGCAGAAATACTAAGCCTCTGGTATTCGGGGTGGCCGAGGGCTACCCTGGCAGGGATAACCCAAATGTGATAACTGCAAAAGTGAATACACTCGAACATCTACTTTTATGGTAAGTGTACACAACTGTACTTTCTTTGGACGTAAATCTCATCTGTGACACAAACAAGACATGTTGGAAGGAAAGATAATGTCTCTCAAAGATTACTCCTTCACTGGAACAAGCTTCCCATCCCTGTGAACCAAAGCTCATGGCTAACCCTATTCAAATGCAACTTGGACCTGTGTGTGGTAAATCAGAAATTTACTCCTGGTTTGGTACCTTTGGCCTAACAGACAGTGGCAGCCTGTGAACGGTTGATGTTTACAAACCTTTATTGTAACAGTAGAATTCCTTGTGGTATTAACACATCAGTTATATTTTTTTAAATATGGGATAAGCTTGGCTAGGCTTAAAATGGCTTTTTGGACAGTAGCCTACTAAGCACCTATGGACCTATGATTTTCATCAGATTATATTTCTGTTATATTGACAATCTTTTTTTTCCTTTGGCAACGTCACAGAGATACCCTTAATGAGTTCATAATTCATTTAAATAATTCCATCAACTACCTAAGGTTTTCTGGGAACTGGTCAAATGACAGTATCAGTTTCCTGGACATAACAGTTTCATTCATCAAGAGTTACATGGAATTTAGCATTCAAAATTTACAGAAAAACATTTTTTAAAAAACTGTTTTCATGCATAAAGTTGCAGCCCCATATTTTAAAGGGTAACATTATAAAAAGCCAGGTTCTCTTTCTGATTTCACTTCCAGTGATGAAGGATTATATTTAGAGCTGGAAACATTAAAGCAAATATTTTTAGATAAGAGAATAAGTTGAAAATTTGATAGACCACATTTTTAAGGAAATTAAAATTGATAGATTGACTAAATATGAATGCATTTTATGTAAGACAACTACACAAAAACATACTGAACATATGGACATTAGTAACACTACAAACAGCTTTTGTCTGGACTTTTCCCTTGATAATTCTGGTATTAAAAACATAATAAATGGGGAACTTTCAAGATGGCTGCACACTGAGAAACAACTTGATGTTCTTCGTGTTTCATTGTTGCAGTCATTACATTTGGGTTATCTGCTTGCAGGTTGCCCTCAGTCGGCCTGATTAACAAAGTCTTGGGTCCTGCGTCAGTTGCTGTCCCTTCTTCCATGACGTCAGGTCATCAAGGGTATAAAACATGCAGCCGACGCCATTACATCAGTCTTTCTTGCTGTGTGGTGCCCGAAGCAAAAGCAGTTCGCAAGTGCCAGTCGGCCGATTCCTGAAATTTTCGTTTTCGAGTTTCAGAACCAAAGTCTTCAACTAAAGCTAGGTACCCCATTGGGGAAACTTTTTCTTGCTCCTTACCGATGTCAAAGTTAATAATTGCATTACTTGTGGAAAGCAAGTACCTCATAAAGATTTTCATTCGTACTGTATTCCTTTCCTAGGTCCTGACCACGAAGTACCTTGCTGTCAGTTTTGTGCTTTATTTAATCAGCGCACTATCCGTCATCAGTATATTTTTGCCTCTAAATATTTCGGTTCTCGGTTTAATTATCCAGAAATGTCATCAGTTAGCCATCCGACTACCGGGATTCTGAAAAAACGCAAAGATAAAGACAGAGACAGGCCGCCGAGGTCCAAAACTGCAGATGATGCTTCTCTTAAGCCAGTCGCCAGTTCGCTGGTACTCAGTGAGACGCTTTCGCAGCCCCTGATACCCGCTACTTCCAATTCGCAGGCCTCTACTGAGACCCATTCGGAGTCCAGAATGCCGCGAGATGCTTCAACTATGGAACTCGCGGATTCTGTACTTTGGATGTTCCTGGAGCCGCTGTGCAGGCACCGGCTTCTGAGGGTGTATTCAGGCCTATGGATTTGCATATTAAATCGACGCCTCCTTCATTACTTAGGCCTAAATCTTGATCCATGTCTAAAAAATGGTGCCCAGGCCACATGCTCAGGCCTCTATGCCTAAAAAAACAAATGATAAGAATGGCTGAATATCTAATAATTCTAATAAGGGGTAGCCAGCCCCCACCCCCTTTCTAAAAGGCCTAGGGCTGAGGTTGATTATGAATCTTCTGATCAGGATTCTGTTTCTTCTGACTCTTCTGATGATCTGGATTTGTCCTTACCTACTTATGAGGATTTTGATGCAGAGGACTGTATTCCCTCTGCTTCCCCTCCTTAGGATTCTACTTTTGGGGAAACCTTACATACTCTTAAGGGAGCATTTCCACTGGGAAAGCCAGGATTTTTCTGATTCAAAAAAGAGGCTTAGGGATTTCTTTCTCCTATCTCAACATAGGCCTTTAGTTATTCCTCCTGTACTAGACATTGTTGATGATGATGCTTTCTCGGAATCTAGTTTGGCCCCTGATTCCTTGCCTCCTGCTACCAGAAAACCTGAAAGATACTACAGGGTCCCTGAGTCCCACAAGTTCCTTTTCAAAAATCCTATTGCAGATCCAGAGACTATTTCACAGGAGCCCAAGGGCATTAGGGCTTCTACTGCTAAAAATCCTACCCCTTCTGATAGAGACTCCGGGGAGCTGGATAGATTGGGTAAGAAGGTTTACACTTCTGCAACCTTGGCCATTAGGGATTTGAACAGCCAGTTTCATATGTTAAAATATCAGCAACATGTTATTGGACTGCTTAAACAGAAAATTATGTTGATTCCTGACTGTGTGGAAAATAAAGAATTACAGGATTTAATGCATTCTGCCGAACAAGTTGGAAAACATACTTTGCAATGTGGTTGTATTCATTAGAGGCTTCTTGCAGGGCTGCTATTACTGGGTCTGTGCTCAGAAAGCATGCTTGGCTTAAGGAGCAATTTTTGCCTGATCATGTTAAAGCTAAATTGTTGGATGCTCCTTTAAATCAGGACCGCCCGTTTGGCAACAAGGCTGAGGAAGTTCTTAAAAAGATGGAAAATAAAGCTAAATCTATGCAAACTGTTAAAGATTTTATACAAGTTTAGCCTCCTAGATTTAGTAGGCACTGGCCCTGTAAGAATTGGTCCTTTCCAGCTCCTTCCAGGTCTTCTCAAGCCAAACCCAGACACAGCAAAAACTCCAGGTTTCAGTCACAGAGCTAAGCAGTGGGGGGGGCCTCCACTTCCAAGTCTGGGAATAATAAGACTCCCCCCTATGGTAAACTGTCTCAATGACTTCCTTTTAAAATTTCCAAGCACTTATCAACTGACTGCCCCTTTGGGGGGAAAGATTGCTTTTTATGCAAAGAATTGGGAACTCATTACCCAGGACATATGGGTTTTAAATATAGTGTCTCAGGGATAAAGATTTCACTTCCACACATTGCCAACACCAAGTGGGTGGCTGGACCTACCCCCCAAATCAGTGGGCAGAGGCCCAAAAACAAGTACTTTCTCTCTTAAGCATGGGGGCTATTCAGGTGGTACCAGAAGTAGAAAATGAACAAGGTTTCTACTCAAGACTTTTCCTGGTACCCAGAAAAGACAATTTATGGCATCCTATCCTGGACCTGTCTACTCTAAACACTTTTTTGGACGTTACAAAATTCAAGATGCTGACTCTTCACCAGTTACTTCCTATGCTAGGCAAGGATGCCTGGTTGGCAAGTCTCAACTTAAAAGGGGCTTACCTGCATATCCCAATCAGGGAATCTTGCAGAAGATTTCTACGCTTCAAAGCAGGCTGCATGCATTATCAGCTCTCTGCACTGCCCTTTGGCTTGTCTGCTGTGCCCAGGGTTTTCACAAAGTGCCTGGCTCCAGTAATTGCATTTTACAGGCAAAGAAATATTCAAATATATCCATACCTGGACAATTGTCTAATTCAGGCAGAAAACCAGGCCATTCTTCTAAAACATCTGGCGTTTGTAAAAAGACTTCTCACCTGTCTAGGGTACACCATAAATGAAAAGAAATCTCAACTGGTACCCTCTCAAAAAATGACATTCCTGGGCGCAAGCCTGAATACAACTTACGCCAGAAAAGCAAATTCATTTGATGACTTACTTCAAACAGTGGCCACAAAAATCCTGCTATCTGCAAGGCAAATAATGCAAGCCTTAGGGTTCATGGCCTCATGCATTCTTCTAATTCCATATGCAAGACTACATATGAGGAAACTTCAGTGGTACTTAAAAAGTTTATGGAGTCAACATTGTCACAGCCTAGAAACAATGATTCCTATCATACCTTGCCTGCGCCTAGAGTTCCTGTGGTGGGCAGAGGCCTGCCACCAAAACAAGGGACTGCCATTCTCACCACCCTCTGCTGCCCAAACCCTAACTACAGACTCATCAGACTATGCATGGGGGGCTCATCTGGCAGGGAAGTGCATTCAGGGCAAATGGAGCACAAATCAAATGCACCTTCATATCAATTGAAAAGAAGTGATAGCTGTACTGAATGCACTGACAGCCTTCAAGGACTAACTTCATCCAGGACAATTACTGATAAAGACGGACAACACCACTGTTATGTGGTACATAAGCAGGGGGTACACATTCCTACCCCCTCTGCAGACTAGCCATGGCATTGTGGACCTTGACCTACTAAGTTACAACTACAAGCTCATTTCCTGCCAGGAAAGCAGAATGTTCTGGCAGACAAACTAAGCAGAAATCTAATGGACCCTCATGAGTGGAAACTGGAACCACGGATTTTCAACATGTTGACTTGCAAATGGGGGAGCCCAGACATAGATCTTTTTGCCTTGCCCCAGAACTACCAGTTGGACACGTTTTGCACAAGAACTCATCACAAAAAAGCCTGGAAAGTGGATGCTCTGTCCTTCAGCTGGAAAAACCTGTCAGTCCTACCTTTCCCCCCTTGCCTTTGCTCTCCGAAGTTCTACTAAAAGTCAAACAGGACAAACCAAAAATTATTTTGATTGCTCCAGACTGGCCTCGCCAACACTGGTACCCACTCCTTCACAGTGTGTCATGCATTTCTCCGTGGCACCTGCCTCAGACACCTTCCTTTACTGTCTCAGCAGGAGAACCAAATTCTGCACCCTCAGCTCCAAACATTGAATCTTGCAGCTTGGCTAATGACTTAAATTCACCCTTAGCATCCCTCAGCAAACCTGTGATGGATGTCATTTTCGAGGCGAGAAGACCTAGTACTAGGAAATCTTATGCTGACAAATGGAAAAGATTCTGTGCCTGGAATCAGTCTCAAGGGATGAGCACAGCGGTGCCCAATTTACCTCAGATTTTGCAATAGTTAACTAAGATGCTTCATAAGAGCCTGTCTTTTTCTTCCATAAAAATCCATGCCTCAGCCATTTCAGCTCATTACAACACAGATCCCCCCCCCTTCTCTCAACCTTTTCTAAAGCAGTATCTCAGAGGGGCCAAAGACTTGAGACCACCCAGGACAGCTCCACCCCCTGCCTGGGACCTTAACTTTGTATTGGAGAAACTCACTCTACCTCCTTTCGAGCCAGCTGCAACTGCAGACTTAAAATTTATTTTCTGGAAAACATCCTTCCTTTTAGCAATCACTTCAGCTAGAAGGATATCTGAATTACAGGCCCTTATGGCAGTGGAGCCTTTCATCATCTTTCATGCTGACAGGGTGTCACTCAGGACCAATCCATCATTCATACCCAAGGTGGTATCCAATGTGGCTCTTAATCAGTCCATTCATTTGCCAACTTTCTTTTCCAATCCACAGAACAAGGGAGAGCGGATTCTGCATTCATCGGATGTACACAGACAACTTAGATTCTACTTGGACAGGACTAAATCTCGAAGAAAATCTGAACAACTGCTGGTAGCATTTGCTGCAGGGGCAGAGGGGAAGGCTATTTCAAAGCAAACCATTTCTTAATGGATAAGCCATTGTATTCATTTCTGTTATAAGCACCATGGAAAACATATTTCCCAGGGGATCAGATCTCATTCCTCCAGGGCTGCATCTACTTCAGCAGCCTTTCTCAGAGGTGTTCCTACCAGAGATATTCTAGAAGCTGCTACTTGGAGTTCAGTTCATACTTTCACCAAGCATCATCACTTACCAATTTTCTGTAAATCCAGAGCTGGCTTTGCCACTGCTGTTTTGCAGGTCCTTATAGCTGGTCCTAATTCTGTATAAATCCATCCTCCCAACCTTAGCTTTGGGAATCTACCCAAATGTAATGACTGCAACAGTGAAACACGATGAACATAGTACAGTTGTGTACACTTACCATAAATGCAGATGTTCGAGTGTATTCACTGTTGCAGTCCTGGTTACCCGCCCTCCAGCCCCCTGTTTTTCTTTTGCTATACCTCTTCTTTCTTTTATTATGCTTAAAAGCCTTTTTGGTGTATTTGCTTTTGTTTGGAGGTATATTTTTGTATTTCTTATTATATATATATATATATATATATATATATATCTATACACACACACACACACACACCTATATATTGCTCCTCATCATGGAAGAAGGGACAGCAACCGATGCAGCACCCAAGACTTTGTTAATCAGGCCGACTGAGGGCAACCTGCCAGCAGATTACCCAAATGTAATGACTGCAACAGTGAATACACTCGAACATCTACATTTATGGTAAGTGTACACAACTGTACTTTTTCTAGTTTAGTACATAATTTCTAATTGTTAACAGGTCTTTAATTTACTGAGATTTTCAGGTCGGCAGCAGCACCCCCCCAACACACACACACACACACACACACACACACACACACACACAAATGGAGAAATATATAACAAAACATTACAGAAAATGAAAAGTATAATTTTTAGCAGAATTCTGAAGACTTTTAAAGGATTCATTAAAAAGTTGGGTCTGGATTGCAGCATAATGCTTTCATTATAAAAGTTTTAAAAGCTTTTCTCTCTTGTCTTTGTTAAATAAAAAGGGATAACTGCAGGACAGTATATTTAACTTCAAGGGTGGCTAGAAATAGAAATTATATCTTTTTGTCTCAGAACTTTTCTTATGTTTCATCAGAATACTGTTTGGTAATTTATGCTGATGACAAATTCTGATTCATTGTGCCAGTGATTTAGTTGAAACTGGTCTTCATTCATTGGGATGGCTTCTTGCAAATATATTTATTTTTCTTATTGGTAATGAAGAGGAATTTAACCATGACCATGGTATTTAGACCTTGCTGAGAAGGCCTCGTGGTAAATTTAATCCATCTTGAGCTGTTGTCATGTAATTGAAAAGTCTTCTTTATGCAACTCGGCAAAAGTTTTATAGTATGGAAATCTCTTGAGTATTTGCGATGAGTCCCGTCCTGGTATGCTAGTTAATCTTAGGTTGTAGCACCTGAATCTTATTTCCATTGCCATATAAACTGCTTTGATTTGTAATTATTTTAAGCCCCATTTTAAGGTTTGTAAGTTTAGTGTCGTGAGTGTGAGTCAAAATATAGACTTCCAGTCTTTTGGTTTGCTCTAGTTAGCTATTCAATTATGAATTAAAATTACTCAGAAAAGTTCTGGTTAATGTTTTTTTTTTCATAATGTTACATTTGTGACATTTTCTTGCCAGGCATACAAACCTAGGGAAATTTTCTCTAGTTTAACTGCAGAGTGTCATTGTGAAAAGAAGTTCACGTGTTTTTGTTGCATGCGAGAGCTCCTGCAGTTAATCTGTAGGAATGCAGTTTATAATAAATTCTGTACTTGATTGATTGGGATGAAAAAAACGGGTCCTCTTGAGAACTTACAGGTGGACTACGTGGAACTGTGATCGGTGTATCTACCTGCTGTATGTGTCTTGTCAGATATTATTCTGTGCTGATGATAACTGATGTCTTGAAGTACTATTTCCTTCAGGCTGGTTGTTAGATGTGGAGGGTGTTGCAAGCTGCCCTAGTATGTATTCCTACTTCTTTGTCTCATTGAAGATTTACTAAGTTAATGGTGAATTTCTTTGTTTTGTAATTGCTACTGTACTGCAGTACCCTGTGTGTCGTTTAGAGTTAGGTATTTGGTGCTTAGATTATAAGCATTTACCCATTTTTTTCAGCAGAAGCTGTGCATTAAATAAAATAACTGAAAGGTGACATGCACTATATATTTCCCTTAAAAGTTTTTTGTTTAAAATGTAAAGGTGATAACAACTGAACTGCTCATAGAAATGTCCAGCCCTGCTTCTGCTACTTATGCACCATGAATGACATGCTTCCCTCAGCGCATTCACTCTCCCCACGGTTAGGAACCTTCTGTCGAATACTGTCCCATGTAGCCTGCTTCACAGCCTTACACATGCACATATCACTTCTCTTCTTTGACTGTGACCAAGCTTCCTTTCTTTACTTGAAACAGATTTTTAGCTTGTCTTTGTGCTAATAGATCTCAAACTTTAATGTTGGTTCAGCAGATGCCATTCCCCAGAATCCTTTGAACGAAGAAGCTACCCAGATAAACATGAACCTGAGTATAGACACAAATAGAAAACAAAGGTTAAAACTTAATCATAACTGCTGGTTATGACTTTTTTTTGTCCCTTATGCCCCTGATAATATTTCACTGGGATCCCCCATTTCTAAACTGGCATTTTTAACAGAAAAGAAGCCAACTGGGCTTTTCTTCTTGTTGAGTGCAGTATATAAAAGGGACTGCAGACGTAATGTGATTCTTCACTTTCCAGTCAGAACGTGACTTGAAGCTTAACTTTCCATAATTATCAAACTTGCATGTTTGTAGGTAAATTTATAGTTTGCTAAAATTGTTGTTTTTTTATTCTTTGATTTGTCAGTGTGGTATGTTGATTTGGTGGTCAGCTCTTATTTTAATAGAAAGGAAATGCCACCTTCTGCCATGTGCCCCTTGTGTTTGAAGTATTGGTATGAGAAGCAAGAGAGGTGGGTTGTCATGACAAAATAATTTGAAAAACCTTACATGGGAATAGATGTTTGTAATGTGTGGCTTGCTGACTAAGATCTTATTAAAGCTTAATGTACAGTACGTTTCTATTGAAGTTTCTTTCTTGTGGCACCTAAGCCCTGTACACCTTTATTTTAAGGTCTTGATGCCCTCAAAGTGTTTTGTCCTTATAACAGATGCAAAAGAACTCCTGCCATTTGGACGTAAAGGAGAAGTTGTTTCTTTCAGTCATTCTTCAGCTGTCTGCTTAATCAATTTCAGAGTCACAGGAAGTTGACACCCGTTTGGTACAGAGCAGAAAAAACTAATCCTGTATATAATGTCATTCTATCACAGGATGCAAGCACATAATGTCCTTTTTTGGATCACAGTTGCAGTATTCCGATACTGATGGGATATCCTGCCTGAGGTAAACTGATATCCGGCTAATGTATCAAAGCCAAAACCTTCCTGATGCACCATATATGTCTGGCATATGACCTCAGCAAGTGAGTACCAGGGTACATAAGTGGGCATATCAGTTTATGATCCTTAGACTATCTTGACGGAAGTCTGCATGCAGAATTTTTGCTCATGTGTCTCTGAACAGTGCATTTTCAGTGCTGCTACTACTTAAAGTTCTGTATCAGGACAATGGTTATGCCGTTAAATCTTACTTCTGTCATAAGGGTTTTTGAGCTACAAGCCCTAATGGTCTTTCCTTATCTTCCATAAGGATAAGGTCTGTTTAAGGCTAACCCTTTTTTGTGCCAGAAGTAGTAAATGAACTGTCACTCATCCAGAATATCCAGATGCCTACCTTTCCTAATCCACCAAACAGGGGTGAAAGACTCCACAATTCCCTTGTATGTACACAGACAGCTAAGATTCTACTTAAACAAAACAAAGGTTTCAGGGAAACCAACCAGCCCTTTGTCTCCTTGCAGGAGAGTATGTTGGGTAACCCTGTGTCCAAAGAGGCTATTTCTGTTTGCATCTCCAAATCCATCTCCTTCCATGCCAAGTCCCTGTCTTCACCCATGAAGGCACATCCCACCAGAGGAATTCTCCTCACATTGAGCCTTCTTGACACTACGGAGGGGATACATTCTCCACATTTATAACCTCTTTTGTAGGTCTGTTGTGCTAGGATTGGTAGACAACTTCCCTGTCTTCAACTCATCTGCCCTTAACAACCTGTAGCTTTGGGAATCACCGAGTTTTAGAATACTGCAACAGTTATCCAAGGAAGGACAAAGAAAGGTTGTGTAAGAAATTGCCATAACAGTAGATGTCCTACTGATCACTGCAGTATTACATCCCTCTAGCCATATGTTTTTCTGTCTTTGGTGGCCTGTCTTTGTCATGTGGACTGATTCTGTGGAATATTGGAATACTGCAGAAGTGACCAATAGGACATCTACTCTCATGATAAGTTCTTACGCAACTGTACTATCCCACACACATATTAACACACACACACACGCACAAATACATACATACAATCTCATGTCCACTTATTAGCTCTGATATGACATGCACAACTAAAGGATGCTTGGAGTATTGTCAGTTAGTACATCTTTGGGATGTAGAAAGAAAGCAGATCTCTGCCAAAAGCCCACACAGGCACAGAGGTGATATGATGATTTTGCACACAAGGCATCACAGTCAAGAACTGACTGGAGAGCCAAGTACTCTTAAGACAATAACGACAGTGCCATTGTAACTAACTGAATTAACTACGCACGCAGACTGACTTCAGTGTATAGCTGATAATAATTACATACTTAACTGATTGTTGTTATATTTGCAGAATATGCTTACAGTTTGTTAGCATTTATGTCTAGTCAAACCACTGATGCTTAGCAGAGATTGTTATATGGTCAAACTGGCTGCTTTGTTAAAGTTCAGTAGGCCTTTTCTTTCACTTTCCTTTCTTTATACTTCAGTATAATGCTGAACAGAACCTGATAATGGATTTCTTCATTGTAAAAGAAAAAAAAAGTCTGATACGTAGGGGTCCTTTTTCAAGTAATGTACAGTAAGTAAAAAGGCTATAGCAATAGACAGCACTACAAGGATAGGAAATAAATGTTTTCTTTTCCTTTCATGACTTATGTTTTCCTATGTGGTTCTCCTTGTATCCCTGTTAGCTGATAAATATGTTGAGTTCTATGAGCATTAGCCATGCAAGTTGCTCTCTGTTTTGAAGGGCTGTTGTATACTAAAGTGAATCTGTTTATATTAACCATTTACATAGATTATTTTCTGTTCTTTAGGACAGGTGGATCGGCTGCTGCATTTTTTTTTCTCTGGCTGTGCCAGATTTCTGCTCCCATTTGTTTGGCGGATTTTTCTTATCTTGCTTCACCTGCAGGAATATAGTTTTAATGATTACTTTAGGAAATAAAAATCTAGTACAGACAAAAAAAATAAGCACAACAAATAAAAGTCAACAAATCTATTGCACCTTTCTTTTCCTTTCTGTTGTTTGTTTTAGTATGATGTGACATGACTGTTAATGAGGGTGAAAATGCCTCTAAGCAGGGTGTTTTGTAGTTTTCTTGCCAATCCCTTTGTGCTCCATATGGCCTGTGGTGACTAACAGCTTACTTAGATTTTTTAACCATCTGCCAGTTTTGTAAGAGTACCCACAAAAGGCTTATGTGTATTGTTATTACTCCTTAGGTCTTGCTTCTATTGCCCAAGGTATGGTCTAGCATCTGTTTTTCTGATTATGTTTGTATCTGATAATGTAAACTGTTATTAATGTGAGATTATTGCTTCTTAAATCTTATATTTTGAGTATCTGTATTCCAGATTTGTACAAAATAATCAGCATTCAATGATTGGTCTACAAGAGTAGTGCTTTATGCCAGATTCCTCATAGTTGCTACATTCCCACTCCCAAGCCTATTAATTCTGTTTACTCTTCTGTAGAAACACAACAAATGAGAGGTATAAATGTATACATCAACAGCTTTTGTCTCAGGAAACAGTCTTGAGTACAATTGTCTAGCAATATTATTGTTCATTATAAATTTGGTAATATTCACTCAGAAGGATGATGCACTGTAGTCATTTATAAGACAGTTTTGTAGAACAACAAATACATTACTATTTTATTGATTTATTTAAATTTAACTAAGGCTGAGCATTGATCTAAATGAACCATTTTCAGGCCAACCGATGATGCACTGTAGTCATTTATAAGACAGTTTTGTAGAACAACGAATACATTACTATTTTATTGATTTATTTAAATTTAACTAAGGCTGAGCATTGATCTAAATGAACCATTTTCAGGCCAACCTTGGTGATACAAGTATAAGTACTAGAAGTATGTATAATGTGAACAAAACATATAGCCTGATACAATATGATGAGTTCAAATCATTGAACACTGAAATACGTCATAATTCTGAATTTACTGTTCAAGGCTGTAATGCTTCCAGAGTAGGAAGAATTAAATCTCTGTAGAGTATACTCAGAGGAGAGGTGACTGAGAGGGTTAAAAGGGAGTGAAATTCATGATGTAAGCATAACATTGTTTAAGCCAGCAGAGGGTCACACACATAGGTTTATAGATTATGTAATTTCACTGTTTAAAAAATGGGTTCATTTGGCTTCTTTAAAAAGTTGAGTTTTCATATTTTTTTTTATTTTTTTAGAATATGAGATATGACTTGGGTCCTTTTAGATGTGTGGGAAATACTTCTCAAAGCTTCGGGCCAGTGATTGAGAAGTTGTGATTGGTGTATCAGTGCTTATTACATCTGTAAATATATTGTAATTACATTGTCATAGTTCTTTTAGATGAGGGCAGTTGTTTATGTTTTTTTTCTATGTAGTTTTTGCCTCTCCCCCATCCCCTCTAGTCAAGACCGTCTTATGCCTTTTATTTTCCAGGGAAGTTTTGGTATCAAGGTAAGAACTGTCCAGTTGCAAAGCACATCATGCAGTCGGCCGTTAACATTACATGTGAAGTTGTTCAATCTTGCTGTTTATTCTTACACATAGGTACTCTGCTCCGAGTCAACCGCTCTACTAGCTAAATATCTCAGAGTAGCTCGAGGCCAGGCCCTTATCCCATGATGCTGTCTGTCCCACCTCAGATCTAGTTTGCCGCTGCAACTGATCCCAAGGTTGTCGGAGAGCTCGGGCCAGTAGATTTTCTTTATTGTTTTTTTGACAAATTTTCTGCAAATAATTCTTTAGATAACTAAAGTATTTTCTGTTTTATAACTTTTGGGCAAGTTAGCCTTTTGAGTTTCTTATTTTAAGAGTCTTTTGTTTATTTACAGAGTGGTTGCTCTTAGGCCTCGGCCGTTCCTTGGTTACCCTATCCATTCTATAGATATATATAGTATTAGTGTTAGATAGGAATGTGTTAGTTCTTTACGTTTATATCCTTAAAGTTGTATAGAGATCTGGCAACGTAAGACTGTTTATATATTACTGTGTGATTAGTTCAGTAACTGTGTTCTGTCTTAGTGTTACTGTATATTGTTGGTGTACATTGAAGGTTGTTCAGGGATCTGACAACTAGTATAGCATGTTTGCTTATTTACTGTTTTTTCTGTAGCTAACATGTCAGAACATAGGGAGAAACAGAAATCTGGCTTCAAGAAGTGTCCAAAATGCGGGCAGAAGATGTCCATTACGGACGCCCATGTAAATTGTGTTTATTGTTTGGGGCCTGTTCACCTCCAGGAGGATTGCTGTATCTGCCATTCCTTCAGTAGTAGAGTTTTATTAGAGAGAAGAAGGGAGATGGTAGATGGAGGCCAGACTTTCAAGAGACCTTGGACAAGGCTGACCAGACCTCCAAGTCATCGAAGGGGTCAAAGTCCTCGGAGTACAAGGTCATCAGCTCCAAGCCTTTCCCTGAAGGTGTGGTCGCCGGCTCCGCAGTCTTCGGTGTAGTGCACCGAGCAGGTGTTTTGGAGCCGGTCTCCGAAACTTTGAAGTCACCCGTCCTTCAATCGGTGGTGTTTTCGGTTCCTTCGACTCGTTCTTCGAGGACTCTTTCTGATGTGGATGTGGACCGGGTGGTGCAGAGGCTTCTGGAGAACTCGGCACTGGCTAAATTGCTATCAGCCTCGACCCAACAGGGTTTGAGGCCTGAGACTGTCCCACTGGCTGTGACTCCTCCTCCTCTGAGCTGAGCAGGGCCTTTGGAGCTGGAGGAGGAGGATCTTATGGTTGTGGAGCCTTCGGAGCCGAGAACTGTTCCAGTGCCTCCAGCACCATCAACCCTGACTTCTTCAGTTCCATTGGAAGACTCTTGGAGCCGACACTCTCTCGTCGGTTCCGACCCTTCCTCGCGAGGCTTTGGCACAGATGAGCTCGGCTCCGGCCTCTGGTTCGGAGCCCAATGTTTCGGCACCGAGGAAGTTGCCATCTTCTTCGGAACCGGTGGCTTCCTTGTGTCAGAGCAGTGGTGCCTTCGATGCCATGATGAGGGTTATGTCATCTAAGACGCACACATCATCAGGTCCTTCCTATTCCTCCCCTAAAGTGCCACTTTCTACCTCTACATCGCAGGTCCCTGTGAAACGTCGAGACCCTGAGCCTCAGGTAACCCCATTGGGTGACCCTTGCTCTACTGAGACCTCACCAGAAGCCCCCACTGATGAGGTTCCCAGGAAGATTATGCAAGAGAAGGCATTTGGATTCCCCACAGGAGTCTTTGACATCAGACACCGACTTAGAGGAATCGGAAGGGTCAACATGGTCCCCCTCAGAAGATATCTCCTTTGCGGATATCCTGGAAGTCCTAAAGCAGAGGGGTAACTGGCAGTCCGTTAATCCTACTGAGGATGGGTCGGTGCTCCTGAAGGCCTTTGAGTCTCAACCTTCCACCTCCCGGGTGACTCTTCCCTTCGATGAGTTGATGGAATTGGTTGCTTGAAGGGCGTGGGAGTCTCCTGATGCTATGGAACTGGTCCCTCGGAGGCCCAGCAAGTTTATCGCCTCCCCCCAAGATAAGATGCTCCTTACTAAGGTAATCCCCATTGATGCCATGGTGGTGGTGGCAGCCACCAAGAAACAGATGTCGGAAACCTATTCTACTGTCCATCCTCCTAATAGGGATTCCAGGGCAATGGACAGATACGGGAAACGCATCTTTAGTTCTGCAACTTTTGCTATGTGATCGCTTAACTGTTTGACTCATTTTACCCATCTTCAAAGAGATCTCCTGAAAGAGCTCGGAGATGCTCTGCAGTGTAATACTGATGGAGCTGTCTCTGACAAAGTGTGACAGCACAACTTAATACCCTTAACTCCATTGTGAACTCGTCCATGCAGCTCATTTCCTGTGCAGCCGATGGTTCGAGCTGGGCAGTGGGTTTAGCGATAGCTCTTCAGAGACTGTCCTGGATGCTCTTATGCTCCTTTGAGGAAGCCTTCAAGTCTTCCTTTGTCAACACCCGATTTGATGGCTCTTCTCTTTTTGGGCCCAAAGTCAAGGAGACTCTCACTAGGTGTGAGCAGGTGAGGAAAGACTCTTTCTGCCGTAGGAGTCCATTTTTCCACCCCTACCAGACCATACCCCAAAGGGAAGAAAAATGTGGTTCCGAAAGTCCCAAGGAGCTTTCCAGAACACACATAGTGAACCCCCCTCCAGGGGCAGAGGAGGGGGCAGTAATGGAAGACGCCGCCACGGCAGCAGAGGGGGTCCTCAGAACCAGAGTGACAGGGATCAGTTTCTTGGCAAGCCCTATCAGCGCTCCTAAGAGGAAGCCCGACTGTCCTGCTCTGGAGGCAGTCGAGGGTCGCTTGGCTAGGTATCCAGATGCCTGGCTAAGAATTTCAACAAGTTCTTGGGTACAAAGCATCGTTACCAGAGGATACATCATTCCATTTCTAGAAAATCCACCTGTTGGCAAAAAAATCCCAGACGTTCCACCCAGTCTCAGGGATCAAGTGGCCATAGAAATCCAGAGGCTGCAGGAAAAGAGAGTCATCCAGCCAGTCCCAACAGACCAGATAAGTTCCAGAACTTACTCAAGATTCTTTTTAGTTCCAAAGAAGACAGGGGACTGGAGGTCCATCTTGGATCTCAGCAGACTCAACACATTTGTAAAGAAGGAGAAGTTCCAGGGGGTCATGCTTCAGTCTATTCTTCCATTCCTCGGAGTGGGTGATTGGATGTACTCTATAGATCTCAAGGACGTGTACTACCACATCAAAATGGCCAGGCCATCCAGAGATTATCTGCGTTTCTGGCTGGGACCAGTCGCTACCAATTCCGAGCACTGCCCTTTGGGCTCACAACAGCCCCAGAGTGTTTACCAAATGCATGGCAGTGGTTATGGCTCACTTGAGGCGTCTAGGATTCTGAGTGTTTCCGTATCTGGACAACTGGCTCCTTACCGTTGCCTCCAGGCATCAACTTATTCTGTCCAGGGATCACACTCTCAATCTCTGCTCTCAGTTAGGCCTCACTGTCAATTTCGAAAAGTCTGTTTTGTTGCCATCGCAGCATATCTCCTTTATCGGAGCAGAACTAGACACTACCACTGCCACAGTAAGATTGCCCTGGACAGAATAGCCACTCTACGAAATCAGGTCTTGGACATTCTGCAGAGAAGAAAGGTACCGGCTCATCAAGTACTGAAACTCCTAGGCACCATGGCAGCTATGCTCATAGCAGTTCCTGTGGAACGTATGCACATGAGGATTCTTCAGTGGTTACTATTCACCTAGTGGTCATACCAACAACTTCCCATGTCATTCTTAATCATGATTACAGACTCTTGCAAGAAGAATCTTCGCTGGTGGTTGACCAGCCAACAAGTTACAGTGGGTCGACCATTTGTTCTTCCCCTGCCGTCAGCCATTGTGACCATGGATGCTTTTCTGATAGGGTGGGTGGGGGGCTTTTTCAGGGAAGAACAGCCCAAAGCACCTTGTCGGAGACAGAGTCACAGTTGCACATCAGTGTTCTGGAGCTGAGAGCGGTGCTTTTGGCGTTGCAGCACTTCCACGACTCTCTGCCTCTAGGGACGATTTAGTCTGGTACATCAACTAGCAAGGGGGAACCAAGTCTTACCCCCTGTGTCGAGAGGCCTTGAGAATTTGGCAGTAGGCTGTGTCCACTGGGTGCTTTCTGATAGCAATGCATATCCTGGGGAAATCCAACATGATAGCAGACAAATTGAGCAGAGCCATTCTGCTGCCACACAAGTGGTCCCTCAAAAACGAAGTTGCAGAGAAGATTTTCCGCAGATGAGGCCAGCCTTGCTGCGATCTGTTTGCATCTCCTATGAATGCCAAATGCAGAAGCTACTTTGCCCTTAATCCCCCACCAGGGGACAGCCCAAGGGACTCACTCTTACACGATTGGCCCCCTGGGACTCCTGTATGCCTTTCCACCTATACCCCTGATTCCGAAATTCTTGCAGAAAGCCAAAACCCTGGGAAGGACTGTAATTTTAGTAGCCCCTCTTTGGCCTCATCAGATCTGGTTCCCCTTCCTCTGACTATCATCTGGAGGAACCTTGGATTCTGGACTCAGTTCTAGACCTGCTGACGCATTTGTCAGGGGCCCTCCATCCCTCCCTTGTTCCCTCAGACTGACAGCTTGGCTGCCCAGATTCCCTACCTAGCCAGGTAACACGATTTTTCTTCAGAGATACAGCACATTCTTGTATCTTCACATAAGGCTTCTACCAGAAAGTTATATGCTAGTAAATGGAAGCGATTTGCTTTTTGGGCCTCTCAAAATAACATTGATCCCTATGTTGCCTCGATTGCTAGTATCCTGGAATTCCTTTCTAAGCTTTTTCACGAAGGTGCTGCAGCTTCCACTATTAGAGTTCAATTGGCTGCCATTTAAATTTTCACCTTGGAGCTGAAGGTTTTAATTTGATGTCTCACAGATTATGTAGGGCCTTCCTTAAAGGCACCATTCATCTTAGGCCACCTGTCAGACAACCCTTTACTCTCTGGAATCTAAATTGTGTGTTGTCACATGTTATGCTTCCCCCTTTGAGCCCGCATCATCCTGTCAGTTGAAGTTTCTTTCATGGAAGACTATTTTTTTGGTGGCCATTACTTCAGCACGCAGGGTATCTGAGCTTCAAGGCCTTTCTGTCAACCCACCCATATTTGGTGTTACATCCAGACAGGGTATCACTGAGGACTAATCCTTCATTCCTGCCAAAAGAGTGTTCTGAGACCAATCTGAACCAAACTATTGAACTTCCAACCTTTTTCAGTAACCATTCTAATAAGTTGGAATACATGTTGCATAAACTTGATGTCCACAGACAATTGAGATTCTATTTGGACAGGACAAAGGAATTTAGAAGATCTGACCAACTCTTTGTATCTTATGCTGATGCTAAGAAAGGATTACCAGTTTCTAAAGTTATCCTTTCCAAATGTTTAACTGACTGCATCAAAGTTATCTACTCTTCAGCGAACCAAACATTAGAGCATGGTATGAAGGACCATTCAACTAGAGCCATCTCCACTTCTTCGGCTTATAAGGCTCGTTTACCTTTGGACACTATATGTCTAAGCCTCATACCTTTATCACTCATTACAAAGTGGACAGGGCCTCCAGGGACAGGGCTTCCTTTGGTTCCACTGTCCTCAGGAATATACTCCCTTGAGCCACCCAGGATTAAGGAGCTTGGGAATGCTACCCATGTGTAAGAATAAACGGCGAAATTGAACAACTTCATATAAAGAAGTTATGTACGTACCATAACGTTCCATGTGAGTTGTTCATCTAGCCTTTATTCTTACATTCCCACCAACCTTCCCCCTCCAGGGTCTCGAAGAGAGAGTAGACTTAGGGTCTGGTAGTCTTATTCTGGGACTCCGGCTGGAGTATTTAGTGAGTTATACTTGTTCATGCTGAGTTCAGCAAACTAGATCTGAGGTAGGACAGAGAGCATCATGGGATAGGGGCCTGGCCTCGAGCTACTCTGAGATCTTTAGCTAGTAAAGCGGCCGACTCGGAGCCAATGGCTCGGCTCCGAACCTATGTGTAAGAATAAAGGCGAGATGAACAACTCACATGGAACATTATGGTAAGTACATAACTTCTTTTTTGTGTCCTCATTGTCATCCTAGCAACGAGGCCATATGTTATGGCATAACCTATATGTCTTGGTGGATGAATAGATGATCCACAGTACTATGGAGGCTCACAGTGCTTTCCCAAGTTTATGTACACTTCCAGACTCCTACTATGAAGGCTGCCCCTTGTTGATGGTTTGTTGAGCTTAAATTCTGGTGCCATGCAATGTATTTGCATCCCTACCAATGTTATGAAGCTAGCTCTGTACAACTTTCTAGCCAAGATAGGCCAGTGTCATCAAATGCCCCAGCTACTAGTTGAAATCTGGTCACTTGGACCATAGTCGGATCTTTATCCCTCTGATTTACCACTGCTTGGCAGTATTTTGAGAAATGTCCAATTCTGTAAATTGCCAGTCACACATTGTGTGAATAGCTCAATTTTTATTTGTAATAAAACAAATTACAATATAGATAAATGTTAAAGTACATAATCTAAAATATAAACCTGTTATTCTCCATGGAAGTGAAAGTAATATTACATTAGGTTTGTATGCTGTTTCCTTTAAATGTGAAAGTGCGTTAGAAAAAATGTTTTCTTGTTTAACCATTAAGTTAGTGGTTTCCTGTTTCCATTTCTGGAGCTTTTTAAAGTTGTGCAGCTAAATTACCAAGCAAGTCCTTTGTACCATGTACAAAAATATGTTCAGAAGTAGAGGGTTATTTGAATGGGCGTGCTTGAAATGTTTTCATTGCCCTGTTATGTATAAAATAATACCTCTTGTACATGTAGTTCTGACATTATTTGCTTGAACAGTGGTGGAGTGGAGTCCTTTTTGCCTGGTAACCAGATACATATACTATGCCCATGTGACTATTTTTAAAGATGGCCTAACAGCTATTTCTACTTAAGTGACTTGATCATTGGTGCCAGGATAGACACACTCCAGTGCAAAGTGTTCCTGACCTCGGAGTGAGTTCAAAACCTCAAGATGCATGTCTCCCTAATTTGCCGTTCTCACCTCCCGACAGCGGAGTCATTGTTGAGGGCCCTAGGCTTGATGGCGGTGACCATAACTCTTCTATGTGCTCGGCTACTCATGCGGATTCTTCAGTGGACTCTAGCGGTTCAGTGGTCCCTGTTGGATTTGCCACTAACCTATCCTATCCACCTAAGTCAAGTGTGTCGGTCGTCCCTCATATGGTGGATGAGCTCTCTGGACATTTGGGAGGGATGACCCTTTGTTCCAGCCCGACCCAAACTACAGTGACCATAGATGCCTCCCAACTCAGGTGGGGGGGTATTGTTTGGGCAGGAGAGTCCAAGGCCTATGGTCCCCCACAGAGACCAGCTTGCATATCAGTGTCCTAGAGATGAGGGCGGTCCTTGTAGCGTTGCAGGCCCTTCATGCCTTTTTTCCTCTGGGGACGATTGCCATTCAATCCGACAACATGTCAGTAGTCTGGTATATCAACAAACAGGGAGGGACCAGATCTTATCCCCTTTGTCACGAGGCCATGAGAGTGTGGGAATGGGCGATCTCCACCGGTCGCTTTCTCATCGCAATGCACATTCTAGAATGGTCCAACATTCTAGCGGATAGGCTAAGTCAGATCATTCTGATGCCTTACGAGTGGTCTCTGAATCTATCAGTAGCGGAACAGATCTTCAGCGAGTGGGGTCAACCTTGTTGCGATCTCTTCGCATCTCCTTCTAACACGAAGTGCAGCAGGTTATTTGCTCTGAACCCCCCACCGGGTGATTCCCCCAGAGATGCTCTAGTTCATGCTTGGCGTCCCGGGCTTCTGTATGCTTACCCGCCAGTTCCTGTCATCCAGAGGTTTCTGCAGAAAGCTTGTCGACTGGGGAGCAAGGTGATCCTCATTGCCCCACTCTGGCCTCGCCAGGTTTGGTTTCCCTTCCTTTGGTCTCACCTTCTGGCTCCACCTTGGATCCTAGATCCCATTCAGGGTCTGATCTCACACCCATCAGGGGTGCCTCATCCGAGTATGGACAGCCTGAAGCTCATGGCTTGGCTGCTCCAGTTCCCGTAATTGCTAGGACTCTCGGACTTTCCTCCTCAGTTAAGTCTATTTTGGTGGCTGCTCATAAGTCTTCAACCAGAAAGGTTTATTGCAACAAGTGGAAACGTTTTTCTTTCTGGGTCTCTCAGGGGAGTTTAGATCCTTTCACGGCTCCCATTTCCGCCATTCTTAATTTTCTACCTGATATTTTTCAGCATGGTTCTCGTTCTTCTACTGTCAAAGTTCAGTTGGCTGCCATTTCTCATTTTCATGTGGGCGAGAATTCTGCATCCTTGGCATCTTCTAGACTTTGTAAAGCCTCTATTAAAGGCACTTTTTTGCTACGCCCCCCCCCTGGTCAAAGATCCTATCCCCCGTGGGACATTATTATGGTTCTCTAAGCCCTGGTCGCCCCACCTTTCAAGCCTGCTGCTACTGCAGATCTAAAATTTCTGTCGTGGAAAACATCCTTTCTGGTTGCTATTACCTCTACTAGAAAGGTTTTGGAATTACAGGCCTTGTCCATAAAATTCCCATACATGATTTTTCATAAAGATAGAGTTTCCCTTTGAACCAACCCATCTTTTCTTCCCAAGGTGGCATCATCAGTCAATATCAGTTAGACTATAAATTTGCCTGTGTTCTTTCCCAATTTTACCAACAGGATGGAATACAAACTGCACATGTTGGATGTTCACAGACAGTTATGATTCTATTTACACAGGACAAAAATCTTTCGTAAATCTGATCAATTGTTTGCTTCGTTCTATAGACCCTGTTTTGGGCAAACCTATTTCCAAGGTCACTATAGCTAGATGGATTTCTTCATGCATCCTGCAGGTCTATAAGGGCAAAGGCATGTCTCCTCCAGATCAGGTTAAAACTCATTCCACTAGATCCATGGCTACATCTGCAACTTTCTGATCTAGGGTGTCTTTGGATGACATTTGCTTTGCAGCTACCTGGTCCTCATCTCATACATTTATTTCCCATTACAAATTGGATTTGACATCTAGAGGGAGAGCATCCTTTGGCTCTGCGGTGCTCCGGAATATCCTTTTGAGGGCCTCCCAGGAGTTTAGTAGCTGGGGACTCTGTCCCACAGGTTGAAGACCAAATGAAGTAAACTACTTCAGATAAAGAAGTTATGTACTCACCATAATGTTCCATCTAAGTAGTTGTACTTCATTTGTCTTCGACCGTCCCTCCCATCTTCCCCCGGACCTTTGGCGCATGTTCAACCTATGGGCTGCAGTATAGGTCACAAGTATGTTATCAGGTTGGGTTCTAAGTATAATTTCAGCAAACTCTGTCTGGAGGTGGAAGGCAGTGGAGGTATATTATGGGTAAGGGGAGGAGTCTGAAGCTCAGAGCTGACGCTAGTAATCTTTGCCGGCTCTGATCCGATACGGATCCATATTCCCACAGGTTGAAGACAAATGAAGTACAACTACTCAGATGGAACGTTATGGTGAGTACATAACTTCTTTATTTGTATAAATGAAAACAAACCATATTAACATATTTTCAGTTCCAAACATTATACGTCACCTATAATTTTCAGTAGTCATTGTCAGACATTGCATAGTTCATTCAATTCTTGCCTTCCCTTGAACCCCATTCTTCCTCCAAAGTATTATTCTGCAAATAATTTTCTCACAGTTCCTTTTTTTTTTAAATTAATTTGCTCCTATCCTTTCTTAAAGATCACTTCCAGTTCTTTTCTCTTTTACTATATATTCACTATTTCTAATATGGTTGGTTTAGACTTTGATTTCCATTTTCTAGTAATTGTGTTTTTGTCATCCACCAGAATTAAACTCAGCAAGGCTTTACTATGTCTAGGTAATTCTGATTCGGTATCACAGCTCATAAAAATTAATTATTCCTTAGTTACACCAGTTTGCTCACCAGTATTTCTGACAGAGTAATCTCAGGGAATTTTTAAAAGTCTGACTACTCATTACACACCCAACAAATATGTTCCCAGTAAACTACCTCTTTCTTCCCCATCACACCTCCAACATTTGCAACATACTTGAGGAAAATTCTTTGAAGTCTGCTTAGGGTATAAAAATACATATTCAAACACTTCCAGCCAAACATCCTAAATCTTCTAAACTGTGTTGCATATTTGGGAGCCATACTTCTACCCTCCCATTGTTTCTTTGTGAATTGCTTATCCAGTATCTTTTCCCAAGCCTCTCTAACCTCCTCTGATTGATTCCTGTATTTGTCATGCAGTATTTTATATGCCCTGCTAATTACCCCTTTTTTTAACAGCAGCTTCTGTTCTTCGTTCAACTAAAAACTCTACCAACTCTGGTCTTTCATTTAGGATTCCCCTATTAGTTTTTCTTTGCCTATGCTCTGACATTAATACAAAATAGGGAAGGCAGTCTGTAGCCTGCAGTCAAAACAGATGTTGGTGTCTTCCCATTCTATTTCCTTTTCTTCTCTAATTATTTGCCCCTAGTACCTTGTTCCTTTGCCCATTTTCTCCAGTAAATTCCAGCCCCCCTCTTGCCTATTCTCTGTACCCCTAATTGCAATCATCCCTATTGGCAAAATCTCCTTTCTCCATTCCCATTTTGGCTTAGTTCTTAGAATAGTTTCTGCTACTTTATGAATATAATATTCTGTATAGTTATTGGTATTCTCCTTAAGGATCTCCATCCAAAATCCCAGTCAGTCTCTCCTTATTTCTTGAGCTTCCCCTGTTTCATCATCCCTTTCCACTTTGAATTATTGCTTTCTGCTTGTGGTATGAATAGGAGTCTTAACTGCGTAGCTCTAAAATACCCCTTCAAATGATGTAATCCCAAACCACCTTGTTCTATTGGAAGGATCAATCTATCTCACTTAACTCTTGCCTTCTTCCTCTCCCAGATCAAATATTTATCTCTTTAATTGCTATTGACAAATTTTCCTCTGGTTGATAAAAATATGCTTGACCTGTGTAAAGCTAAAGGGACTAAAACATTTTCATTGTTTGTATCTTGCTGTCCATATCTATAAAGCAGTTTTTCCAATTTCTCAGTGTTTGTATTATCTTTTCAGTCTCTTCCCACATATCCTTGGCTGCCAATACAAAATCTTTTTAACCCATACTCCTATGTACTCATATTGTCATGCCTCCAGAAATATGGGTATTGGTGAACCAATTTGTGTATGGGTATATAGTTCACAGCTATTGCCTTTGTTTTATCTTCTTTAATTTTGTATCCTGAAAAGACTTGAAACTGCGTCAGAATGGTCAACAACCTGAAATGTCCTTTTTTGGTTTTATCAGGCACAAAAATAACATCATCTATAAATAAAGACAGCTTTTCTTGATTACCATGTCAGATATGCCATGGAATTGCCGAGTCCCTTATTTTCTTTGCCATTGGTTCTACCTATAATTTAAATAATAAAGGGGAAAGAGGGCACCCCTGCTTGGTTCTTCTGTTCAAGCAGAACTTATCAGATAGGACTCCTGTTTAATTTTAACCTCCGATCCCTCATATGTCCTCCTAATTAATCTTACTAATTTGTCAGGGAATGCAAATTCTTCCATTGTGCTTCTCATAAAATCCCAGATTACTCTTGGATGTGTTCTCTACATCAAGACTCACCAACAACAGTGGTATTTTCTTACATTCTCCTTACCTCTGGATCATCATTGTTTTATTAATGCTATCATCTGTTTTTCTACAATCCACAAAATCACATTGATCCATATCTATCAATTTTGGATCACCTTTGCCATTCTTTTAGCCATTATAGACATAAACACTTAATAGTTATGGTTGAAAATTGAAATGAGCCTATATGAATCTGGATCTTATGGGTCTTTATCATCATTAGGTATTACAGCTGCCACAGCTTTCTTTTAGGATGGTAATGCCTCACCTCATTTTAAAATACTGTTAATCAAGACCTTCCTGAGTCTTTAATTCTTTTCTTCCCTCCTAGTTTCCAAACTTCCACATGATTACCATCTATTCCTGGAGATTTTCTGTAAATTGGTTGTATATCACCTTTTTTATCTCAGCTCCTTCTATCCTGTTAGTAATTGAGTCTCTTCTATCTCTAACCTTGGCATATGTAATTCTTCATTAAACCTTTCCATTTGTACTTTTCGTGATTTTCAAATTTCTCTGCTTTATGCAGATGTTCTTAAAATTTCTAAAATATTTCTAATACCTCTACAGGATATCTGGTTATTTTCCCTAAGCTTGACAATAACCGTTTCTTCATTCAGCTTCCTGAGTCGTGCTAAAAGTTTTTATGCTGTGAAGTTAATATCAAAAACAGTTGCTTATAGTGATGTGATCAAAACAAGTCCTATCAACAGTTTATAGGATCTTAAGAGCTGAATTTATTGACTTAGATTTATCTTATTGCAATTATTCAACAAAAATTAACAATGAAACTTTTTTCAGAAATTAATAAACAATTAGCCTTGAAGTCTATAAGTAACACCACCTTTGTCACGCTATTAGAGAATTTTTACCTGGAAGTTTTTACATAGAAGCTTTTAACACCACATAAAATTGCCTTGATTTAGAGAAAATAACATGTTGGAGGTGTGATGAGGTTTTGATCCAAATTAGTTTCACATGGTTAGAGTATAAACTGATTGTTCCATTTTGGGAAGAATTCAGAAATTTTGCTAAAACATTCTGGTCAGACAATTGTACTGTTACGTACTCCTTGATTTTATTTAATGCCCCAGTTCCTGAATATGTACCAAAAACAGAAGTGCCTCTCCTTTGGTCCATTCTGACCATTGGCAGAAAAGTCATCACAATAAATTGGAAAAGTAAAAAAAATATATCATCTCTTTTACTGAATTTATTTGCTTAATAAAAAATGCATGCGATAAGCAATTACAAACTGTGTATAGCAGAACATCAAATGTCACACACAAACATTTATCTTGACTAAAACTTAGAGATTTATTGGAAAAGTATTAATGGTTTTGTTCAATGTAAATTTTCGTTATGGACCCTGTATATAGTTTTATTTGTTTTTAGTTGATTGTTATGTATTGTAAATATTTATATTGTAATTTCATACTGATCTAAAATGCAATAAAAAGTTTTAATAAAGAAAAAACAGTTGCTTGAAAGCAGTCTTTCTGAACTATTGGATATTATCCATACAGTCCATTGTTTTCTCTTTATCATTCTGCAGCTGTGCCTCTTATTGTTCTCTGAGATTCCCCTATTCTGCAATACTTTAACTTTTGTCAGTCCCACTAAATTGTTCTTGTTACTTCTTAACTGTATCTTTTTCTTTTATTTCTACTCTGTTTTTAAACTCCACTTTCATTTTATCCCACTCCCTAGCTGTAGTTTCTGAAGAAAAGTCTGTCTTATCTAGTAACTCTGGAATAGTTTCTACTACCCATTCTTTAAATTATTCTCTGTTTAACATATAGGTGGGGAAGTGCCAGTCTCTCATTTTTATTTCATTATCCTGCATTTTTATTTTATTTATTATTGTCTTGTGATTTGAAATAGTTATTGGATCCATATCAAAACTTCCAATTAAATGCACGTGCTCCTGTCAGATGTGTTTCTAGCGTAGCTCATTTTTTGTACCTTGGTGAATAATACGCAACTCCTACTACTACTGAATTCCCATGTTTCATACCAAATATTTTCATAAATTTCTTCAAAATCTACCCTATTTTGTTATATTTTCCCTTCTAGGACCCAAGATACATCCTTACTGTTGCAAATCAAAATTCCCATTCCCACCTATAAGTAATATTCACTGCTGAAAGCTGATTATTTCTCCCAGAATATTCTTAAACTCCATTGTAGCAGTTTTAGGTGTAATATAAATATTTAACAGCATAATCCTCCAGCCCCTTACTACTACTACAAATCTACCATTATCTTTTTTTCCTGTTCTATCCCTATTGGAGCTCCTCTAGCAATTAATGTAAGTACTCCTATTTTCATGTGTCCTAGATAATCTGCTAAATAACCATCCTGAAATCCTTTCTTTATTAAATTCACATACTCAGTCCTTTCCAAATGTGTCTACTGTAGCATAACTATATGCACTCTGCGTTTTTTAATATAGTTCACTACTCTTTTTTGTATATACCTGTGAGACCTTTCCCATCAAAATATAATATGGAAAGAGTTGTAATTATGATAAGAAGTTATTATTACCAAGTTATGTGTAACAGCTTTTTATAGGTCTAGTTTCAGCTTTTGTGTTACATGCATTCACTAATGTTTGGCGGGGTGATCTTTTACACATTAGTTTTTGTTCTATCCATGTGAACCTATGTCACATCTTGCAAGACTTTTTGTTTTAATGAAACCCTAAATCAAAGAAAAATCAACCCCAGGACACTCCCATTACCTATTAACTTAATACAAATACACAAAACTATATAAATCTTCAAACAATGAAATTCAACCCAGCTATTAGGAACAAGTGTCCCAGATTGACAGCAACACTCAAGATACTTGAATTGACCTATAATGAAGGTTATCCATGCTAAGATGCATGATACAGCCTGTGCTTATACATACATTAAGTGCTGTCTCTTTTTCTCTTATCTTTGTTCCTCTTCCAAATGTAAAAAAAACAACTTGTATGATTTTAGAAAACATTATCTTTTAGCCATTGAAATAAAAAGTATTTAGTTTTTATTGCAATTATCAGCGTGTCTCCTTAGAAACATGAGAACCAGATTCATAGTTGTCTTCAGCTACAAGCTTCTCATGTTGCACTATGAACTTTTATTTGCTAAAGGAAACATTTTCATTACATTCAGTGTTTTTATTTACCTGTTATTATGTCAAGCCAAGGGCTTTAATCCAGTCATTCCCCTATGCAGAAGTAAGAAAAATCCCATAAATCTTCCTTGTATCATGTTCTTTTGCCCATAGACTGTCTTCTCCTTCTGCTTTGCAGTGCCTACATTTCTTAAAACTGGACAAGAAGAAAGAAGGAAAAAAAGGCACCTAGTTACTTTAATATCCCCATTACACACAAAAATAACTGAAAAATGTTACTTTATAATATGAAGTATATGTCATGTTTTGTAAAAAAACTGCTAAGAACAAAACTTGTTTTACTTATAGTTTTCCCTTTCCTTCTTCTTACCTTCTCCTTAATTTTCTTTCAAACATTAATGGCATGATGTAGGGCATATGCTTTGGAGTCACCTATAAATTCAACAGTATAAAAAAGTCCAATATTTCCACATTTTCTTATTCCACCTTATTTCAGACTAATAAGCACAGTGTATTTAACAGTACATAAAACCAAAAAGAAGGAACTCAAAAAAAAACAGGAACAGTCCTGATGTTATGTTAAGAAATGACACATTCCTTCTTTATTACATACTGAACTTCATCAGATTCAAAACATAGTAATGACATAATGTTTAAAAAAAATTGTGTCCACTTACTGTATATTTTACCACGTGAACAGGAAATTTATGTTATGCAACTAAAAACATTTCATATAAAATTTTAAGTCCTGTCATTGATCAAGACTTAATATAACTTAAATTATAAATTAAATTAATGACCCATCAATGCATTTATATATATTTTTATGTATAACAAATCTTAATTTGCTACTTAACTGTGATCGTAGTCCACTCAGTTGTTAATCTCAAAAACTAAAGTGACAGTTGATTTCATCAAGTTATTGTAGTCCATTATTTATATTTTTCATTATTTTTCTGCCTAAGTGATATTGTACTACCCAAAGAGATCTTGTCATTGATTCCAGGTAATTGTGTTGCTTTAAGTAAAACCTGCCAGTGAACTTCTCTAGATTCAAGATAGGCTGACCAGTTTCCTCCCCTTGCATTACGATCAACCTTTCCGAGTACACAGAAAATTATTTTTGTAAAATACTTAGTTTATCGAGTGTTTACTAAGCATTCGTATAATCATAATATTTTTTCTGTATCGCATATTGTTGATCATTATGTGAGGTTTTTGAGTTCCACCATATTTAACCAATGTGACTGATGTTTTGTAATTTCAGATTTATTCATTAATTTCCAGGTTGCTATTTCTTTTCTTGTTGATCTCCATCTCCCAACTCCAGTCTGTAGTTCATCTCCAACATACTCCTGGTTCTTCTAGTGAACTCCTGTGCTTTTTCTGTCTCTTAATCATTTTCCTTTGGAACATTGGAAAAGGTTTCACTGGCATAGTCTCTCTGAGCTTTATTATCAGAAGAAGAAGAAGAAGCAGAATCCCCTTTTGTTTGATAGCTCTCTTTTTGTTGGACAGTCTTTTGTATTTTCTCCTTGGCAAGTTGTGCATCAAAAAATGACTTTGACCTTCCTATCACAGGCAAGGTTTAAGTCTTTACAATGGGTAATTCTAGTACTGTTTGTTTTGCAGGTATGCAGGAGGGCCATCAGAGTAGGGTCTTGACAGCGCCTTGTTTGCCAGGCATAGATTTCCCCTCAACAGCCTGTAGGACACAGAATACAGGGATAGGACCTTGAGGCTCTCTACAGAGGACATGTTATTCATGCCCTGTATTCTTTTAGTGAGGAACCTCTGTGGAAGTTCCAATTCTTGGATATTCCTGTTTAGATAACATACTGAAGGGGGCATTTTATTCAATGGTAGGTCTGATAAATACCAAATACAGTGGAATAATGACTTCCTTGGACCTAGATGCCATACCTTTGTTTATAGGTCGCACAATATAGAATGCTTACCTCACTACTGTAGACACGTGTTGATCAAAAGCTGGATTAGTGTCTGTGTTTCCTGAAGTCCCTGGCTACTGCGTCAACTCCTAGGGGTGTGTTGTCATTACGATAGTTACCAGGGGTGGATGACTTCTCGAAGCATACTTTTATGCATGTCATGGCATTTAGTTTTACTCCATGTTTTAGACAGTTATTTGTCTGTGTCAGCCCTACTTGGAGCACATTTATGTTGGGGGGGGGGTTCAGTGACAGCTTTTAATTTGTAATCATGTGCAAATTTAGTCAGCCAGAGGCCGTTGATATTGGCCTTGACTTCAGAGAAGTAAATGTCAAAAATTACCAATTCCAGGACCGATCCCTGAAAGTCTCCGCTTGTGACTGACCTCTTTGTAGAGTTGGACACCCCAGTACTAACTTCTTGGGTCCTGTGAGCCAGCTAGCTGTCCACCGGGTGACATAATGGTTTGTAGCTATCTGCTTGAGTTTGTCTAAAGTGCGCAAGTGGAGTAGTTTGTCTAAAGTGCGCAAGTGGAGTCGTTTGCCTAAAGTGCGCAAGTGGAGTCGTTTGCCTAAAGTGCGCAAGTGGAGTCGTTTGCCTAAAGTGCGCAAGTGAAGTAGTTTGTCTAAAGTGCGCAAGTGGAGTATTGTGTGAAATGCCTTGGCCAGGTCCAAGTGTGAACCATTTTGCTCTCATCCATTACTTCAGTGACTCTAGTGAACTTCTCAAAGAAGTCCACCAGTTTGAGTAGGCATTACCTGCCCTTGATGAAACCAAACTGAGATGGCTCCAGTGTCTGGAGGTTTCCTATGTCATTGTTGATCATTTCCATGATGATTCTTTCCATGGCTTTGCATGTGAGACTAGTGAGACTTGTGCATCTTTAGTTCCAGGTTCTGTAAATGGATGACAGTTGCTCTTCTCCATTCATGAGTCATGCAGCCTGTTTGGAGGCTACAGTTAAATAGCAATTCCAGAGAGCAAGATAGGTCATATTTCATGCCATTTACAGGGCACCCTGGGATGTTGTCTGGGTCCATTGAATCAGTGTTCTTGGTTTTAGAGAGAGCATTAAGGACCTGTTCTGTGGTGGTAGCAGGGGGAGTTATATTTGATGTATTTTCTGAAGGAAGGTTGGGGGGGGTAAAGGTGGAGCTGAATTTGTCGCCCAGTAGGTTTTCTATATCTTCTGGCTCAGTATAGGTCATTGATGGCAAACCTTTTGGGCTCAACATGTCATAAAGTCAGAAAATCCCTATCTTGACTATGCTGGCGTGTCACCCCCCCCCCCCCCACACACACACACACACACTGAACAAAAAAAAATTCTTTACATATTCATTTATTTGAAAAAAATACAGTCTAATCGTGTGCTGCTATGTATTATAGAAGTTGACTTACAATAGAGAAAATAATATGCACACTGATATTTGGGCTTAAAACAGTGCACCAGAAATTACCCTACTTTTAATAGTAATTTTGACTTGAACTGAAAAAAATATAGAACACGTTGCATTTGATTTGATTAACATCAATTCATGACTTTTTTGTTGCCGAGTTTTAATAGGTAAGTGCAGGGTCACATATTTCTTGTATTTTTGTTCATTCAGTTTTTTTTGTAAGTCGGGTGTTGGTGAAAGTTGTTGCGTCACCTTTGACATGCGTGTCATAGGTTTGCCATCACTAGTATAGGTGGCTCTGTTAACAATGAGCTCTGCACACAATTGTGTATTGCCTTTGAGGTTGCGGACATAGATGAAGAATGCCTTGTGGTTGTCCTTTGCCTGGGAAGCCAAATTTGCCTCAAATTTGGCTTTGGTAGACTTTATTTGTCCTCTGAATTGTTTGTATAGTTTGATGAGGGTGATTTTATCCTGCTGGGTACTGCACCTCCTAATTTTTGCAATGATTTTCTTCCTTCTGTTATACAGCCTGTTGATATTATTCAACCAGGGTGCCTTGATTTTTTACTTAATTCTGTATTACTTCTTGGTGTGGACATCTGCTTCTATGCAGGTATTAACATGCGTGTGTAAGGTTCGTGTGAACAGTTCCGCATAGGCAGCAATGTTCTCAAGGTTTATGGGGGCTTGAAATATTGCAATGATATCACTTAATAGTAGGAAGCTAGTCTTCGAGTAGTTCCTAAATATTCCAGATTTAGCTGGGATTCCAGGTTTTATTTTTACTTGAATCATTTGTTGGTCTGACCTTACCAGGGAAGACATTATGCTAGGGGCTGTGCAACACTATGACTGTGTCATACTGGTACTTGTGGACCAAATGACCTGAGTACTTGAATAATGTGGCAGATCCTGGCCCCTCCTAAGCAACTAACAGTAGCTTTCTCCTTACCCAACGTGGTGAGCAGGACACCATTGTTTCACAATGGAGTCTCCAGTGACCAGAATGTTGGATTGTGTCATGACTTGCCTTATGTGCTTAGGAATACAGGCTACATGAGATGACTGTATGTGATGGTGTGGGTATTGTTTAGAAAGAGTGCATTCATGGATGTTGAGGGTATTTGTTATGTGTAGTTTGTCTGGGGGGTCTTTGGGGTTTAAGAAGGCTACATTTAAGTGCCTCAGCATATGTTGGTCTATCTGTCTGGTTTGCATTGTGTGTGTGATGGATGCAGCATGTGCACTGCTGACAAAAATATTAACATTAGGCGTACATTTATGTTAGAGCTTTGCCTCCAGTGATGGTCATATCCATGGCAATAGATCCTTTTTTATTGATTAGACATTTGGAGTGAAAATATAAAGTAATGTCAGGAGTATCCAGTTTGCTGGTCTGGGGGCAGTGCTTGTCAACATAAACTAGTTGTCTTGCGTGTATTTATGTATTGGTGAAATTTCAGTGGTGCTTTTACAGGAGGAATGTCAACTCAGGGTGTCTGCGTCTGTACAGGGTACATGCCAAACACTTGAGGGAAAACTAATAAGTAGACCCTAATGATTTATGGAGGAAGTGTTTAAGCAGTTATTCTGAAGTTGAAAACAAATGAAGCAGTACTTACTGAAAACAAAGAATTAGTTTGTCAAGAATAATGAAAAAAAGGGAGTCTGCCTGAATGGCTACTGCCTGGCTGTAACTAGTGCTGGTCTCATCACAGCTTTACACTGCTGGAAACAATGCTGCTTTGCATCTTCTCTCACCAGAAGCAAAATAGCACCAGTCCCAAGATGAGAAGCAGGCCACAGGCTGTTTGGTGATCCACAGTCTTGTACCAAATGATGCAAGGATCTGTAGGCTTGTTGTAGCCCCTTTACCTGGTAGTTGCCTTAAATAGCAACCAGACCAATAAAGAAGACCAAACACAGACAAATGGCTAGTACACTCATAACTCCAAGGACTAATCTCCATTGTACTAAATGTACTTTCTGTGCCACTGCTGTCTTACTTTGTCAGTGTCTCCCTGTTTGCTTAAAATGAATCACCTCATATTCCAAATCCAGACTCCACCTTAAGTTATTCCTGTTCAGGCAAGCTCAAGTCAAGCCACTTAGCCTCCTCACCATAACTTTCTACCTTTCTTTTCTCTCTACACACTTCCTGCTTATTAACCTTAGAATTATGTAAGTATTTTAATATAACTCTGCTAAAACACTCTTTTCAATTTCAAAACATAGTATTATATTAATTGAAACATTTCTAGATGTCCTTCAAGGATGCATCTGCAGTCCTAACATATGGGTTGTCCTGCCTCAGGCAGCCCTTCAGTTGGCCGGATTCCAAAGTCTGGGTCTGGCCTCGGCTGATGTCGCACTTCACCCGACGTCATAGCTGCTGTGTATTGGGTATAAAGACATCAGCCGACGCCATTTTCCCCAGTCTGTCTTGCCGCGTGGTGCCCGAAGCAGAAGCTGTTCGCAAGTGCCGGTCGGTCAGATCCAGAGATTTCTACTACCGAAGACTTCTAAAAAGCTAAGTACCCCGTTGGGGACTCTTTCTTGCCTCAGCCGATGTCAGACAAAGTAAATAATTGTTTAACTTGTGGGAAACAAATACCTCATAAGGATTTCCACTCTTACTGCCTTCCTTGTTTAGGCCCAGACCACGACGTATCAGCTTGTCTAGCCTGTGCTTCCTTCAACCGACGGACGCTTAGACGTCGGTCGGAGTTTGCAGAGTAGTTTTTTGGTCCCGCTGTTGCATACAAAATGCCGTCGGAGACTCCGACTACACAATTAGCTAAAAAGCGTAAGGAAAAGGACCGACACTCATGGTCCGCGGTTTCGGCTGAAACCACGGTTAGGCCGATCGCGAGTGTCTCGGTTTCGGCTGAAACCGAGTCCTCGGTTCTTCCTTCGACGGCATGCCTCCGATAGCCGAGGCCTCACAGAGCATGGCTGAACCTGCTACTGAAATTACCCCTGCTGAAGCAGGCACCCAGGATTTATCAGATACTATTCCTTTAGACATATCTACCCCTGCACATGGAGCTGCTAGACCCCCTGCATCTATGTCTATCAAGGCTTTCTCCAGGGCTAAAGCAGCTAAATCTTCTAAGGTCTTACCTGCTAAAACTCCCTCACACAGGCCTACCTCTAGTTCCCAAATGCTCAGCCTGGCTGAGGATCTCATTTCTTTGATCAGGGGATCCCAACCTCACCCAGACAGGGCCTCTCAACCCCCTCCAGATAAGAGGCCTAGAACTGAACCCCCGGAACCTGTTTCTACAGACTATTCCTCGGATGACTCAGATATTTCAGACCCTCAGGAAGGCCCATATTCTCCTTACGAGGATTCTGATGCAGAAGACTCCATTCCTTCTGCTTCTCCTCCTGAAGAATTTTCTTTTGTGGAAACCTTACATGCTATGAGGGAACATTTTCAATGGCAGGGCCAGGATTTTTCAGATTCAAGGAAAAGGCTAAGTACTTTTTTACATTTACCACAGCATAGGCCTTTAGCCATTCCTCCAGTACTAACAGTTGTTGATGATGCATATAATGATGCCTGTACTGCCCCTGATTCTCTCCCTCCGGCCCCTGCCAAGCCTGACAGATATTACAGGGTCCCGGACACACACTACCATTTGTATAAGGCTCCTGTTGCAGATCCTGAAACCATTTCACAGGGCCCCAAAGCTGTAGCAGCTGCCTCTGCCAAAACCCTCTCCCTCTGAAAGGGAATCTAGAGCATTAGAGATGGGGTAAAAGGTTTATACTTTTGCTACTCTTTCGGCCAGGGCCTTAAACTGTCAATTTCACATGATTCAGTACCAGGAATTTTTGTTAGACCAGCTAAATAAAAAACTGTCCTCTCCTGAACCTATAGACCGTAAGTCCCTTCAGGATTTGGTACATAACTCTCAGCAGGTCAGTAACCATTTCTTAAAATGTGGCTATGATGCACTGGAGGCTTCCTTTAGATTAGCTGTGACTGGAACAGTGATTAGAAGGCATGCCTGGTTAAAAGAACAATCCTTACCAGACCATGTTAAGTCAAAACTCCTAGATGCTCCTATGGAGAAACAAAGTTTGTTTGGCTCCCCTGCACAGCAGGTTCTAAAGAAGGTGGAAGAAAAAGCAAAATCTGTCCAAACAGTCAAGGATTTCTTACAGGTCCAACCTCCGAGGTTTAGCAGAAATTGGCCTTCGAAGAATTGGTCCTTTCCAGACACCTCCAGAGCACAGAGAGGCAGAAATAGACGTCCAAGAGGCAGAGGTCAATCCAGGGGTGCCTACAGGGGACGTCAGTGGCAGCCTAACAACCAGAGAAGTACTGCCACAGATTCAGCTACAACCACTTCCACAGGACAGACACAATGACTTGGTTCTGATTCCGCCTACCAGGGAACAACTGGAAGCACCCTTGGGTGGAAAACTAGCCTTATTTTCCGTAAACTGGCATTACATTACAGGAGACAAATGGACTTCACAAACAATAGACAAAGGCTACAGGTTTCACTTCCACACTCTACCAAAAAAGAGAGGAATGCCAAACCTACCACCAAGCCAAAAGACAAACGCTCTAAGACAAATCAACAACCTACTAAGGATGAGAGCTATAGAAAAGGTACCGCCTATGGAACAAGGACAAGGATTTTACTCCAGACTTTTCCTTGTACCAAGAAAAGAAGATCAATGGAGGCCTATTCTCGACCTGTCCGCTCTGAACACATACCTCATTGTTCCAAAATTCAAAATGCTGACCCTACAGCAACTTCTTCCCATGCTGGGCAAGGAGTCTTGGCTGGTGACTCTAGATCTCAAGGAGGCATACCTGCACGTCCCTATACGACCAGATTGCAGAAGACACCTCAGATTTCTTGCAGGATCAGAGCATTATCAATTCTCAGCATTGCCCTTTGGCTTATCTACTGCGCCCAGAGTATTCACGAAATGCCTGGCATCAGTAATTGCTCATTGCAGGCTTCAGGGAATTCAAATTTACCCATACCTGGACGACTGCCTAATACAAGCGGACAACAAGACAAAATTAACAAAAGATTTGGAAAAGGTTATACAACTGCTGCAAGCCTTGGGATACACAGTCAACATGCAAAAGTCAAGACTGGTACCATCCCAAAGGATAACATTCTTGGGTGCAGAACTGGACACATCAACTCAGATGGCTTTTCTCACAGAAGAAAAACAAAAGCAACTACCAGTCTATTTCATGACATTAACAATACAGGCTCAGCTTACTGCAAGGAAAGTCCTGCAAGCCCTGGGTTACATGGCATCCTGCATAATATTGATTCCGCATGCCAGACTGCATATGAGAAAGTTGCAATGGTACCTAAGGAATGTATGGTCTCAACACAAACACAGTCTAGAAGCCCAGATTCCAATAATTCCATGCCTGAAGCAAGAATTCCTGTGGTGGGCTCAGGCCTGTCAGTTGAACAGAGGATTGCCTTTCCACAAACCTCATCCAAGCCAGACCATCACCACGGACGCCTCAGACCTAGGCTGGGGGGCGCACATGGTGGACAAGTGTATACAAGGCCTATGGACACAAGACCAGCTGAATCTACACATATATCAAAAGGAGATGCTGGCAGTGAAACATGCAATCCAGGCATTCAGACCATTTCTTCAACAAGGTCACCTGCTGATAAGGACGGACAACACCACAGTCATGTGGTACATCAACAAACAGGGAGGTACACACTCATACCCTCTATGCCGGATGGCAATGGACCTGTGGAATGTGGCCCTGAACCTCAACATTCAACTCCAGGCCAGATTTGTACCAGGGAAAGAAAATTCACTAGCAGACACCTTAAACAGAACTACCACGGATGCTCACGAATGGATGATGCATCCAGATATCTTCAAAACCATAACAAAGAAATGGGGACTACCAGAGATAGACCTGTTCGCCTCCCCACACAACCACCAATTGAAGAAATTCTGAACAAGAGCATACCACCCACTAGCTTGGAGGGTGGACTCCCTTTCCTTCAGCTGGAAAAACCTGACAGCATATGCATTCCCACCTCTTCCTTTGATGTACAAAGTCCTACTGAAGATCAAAGAGGATCAGCCAAGGATAATCCTGATAGCTCCAGACTGGCCAAGGCAACATTGGTACCCGCTACTGAGAAGCACGTCTCGGACACATGCATGGCCTCTACCTCTATGTCCTTTACTTCTAACACAGAACAACTACAAGATCCTACATCCAAACTTGAAAACACTACAGCTAGCTGTTTGGAATATTGCATAAAACAAAATAACCCAGATTTATCTCTGAGGGTTAAGGACATTATCCTGGAGGCTCGCAGACCCTCCACAAGGAAGACTTATTGAGCCAAATGGAAAAGATACCTCATTTGGAGTGCAGCAAAAGGGGAAAATGTATCATTGGCAAACATAGCAAACATCCTGGAATACTTAGCAGAACTGTCCCACAATGGCCTGTCCTACTCCTCCATTAAGATTCATGCATCAGCAATTTCAGCAGAATACAACATGGATCCTCCAGTCTTCTCTCATCCTCTACTCAGGCAGTTCCTGAGAGGAATCAAAAATGTAAAGCCTCCAAGGAAACCACCTTTGCCTACATGGGATTTCAGCTTTGTGCTGGAAAAGTTAACACTTCCCCCTTTTGAACCAGCAGCAACAGCAGACTTACAGTTCTTATCTTGGAAAACTGCTTTCCTGCTTGCAATCACTTCAGCAAGAAGGGTATCTGAGTTACAGGCATTAATGGCAGTACAGCCCTTCCTTATCTTCCATCAGGATAGAGTGTCTCTGAGAACTAACCCTACTTTTATGCCAAAAGTGGTCTCCAGAGTATCATTGAACCAAGCGATTCATTTACCTACATTCTTCCCCAACCCACAGAACAGGGGGGAAAGACTACTACATACCTTGGATGTACACAGACAATTACGCTACTATCTGGACAGAACTAAGACCAACAGAAAAACTGACCAGCTTCTGGTAGCATATGCAACAGGAATGCAAGGAAAAGCAATTTCAAAACAGACAATCTCAAAATGGATAGGAAATTGCATTAGATTTTTGCTACTCTTTTCATGGAAAGACAATTCCAGAAAATATCAGGCCTCACTCCACAAGAGCTACAGCCACCACTACAGCTTTCCTACGAGGAGTGGCTACCAAAGACATTTTAGAAGCTGCTACTTGGAGCTCCGTGCATACATTTGCCAAGCATTATAATCTTCCTTTATACTCCAGATCCCGAGCAGGTTTTGCAACTGCTGTTTTGCAAGGGATCTTAACTACACCATCTTTATCTTAGTACCTCCTCCCCTGGTTTGGCTATGGTATTCTACCCATATGTTAGGACTGCAGATGCATCCTTGAAGGACATAGTACAGTTTTGTACCTACCATAAATGTAGATGTCCGATAGGTATGCATCTGCAGTCAGGATTACCCACCCTCCTTCCCCTCTGTGGTATTCCTAGGGTATTTACCCCTCCTTTAGCTAGCTGGGGGAATCTGTTATGGTGTATTTGTTTGTATATATGTATATATATATATATATATATATATATATATATATATATATTCTTATATTGTTTGCTCTCTACTGTTTGGAATTATTTGCATTTATCCAAATTTAGCCTTCCTAGAGGGCACCTGGCATCTGGGGCAAGAAACACTGAGGAAAATGGCGTCGGCTGATGCCTTTATACCCAATACACAGCAGCTATGACGTCGGTTGAAGTGCGACATCAGCCGAGGCCAGACCCAGACTTTGGAATCTGGCCGACCGAAGGGCTGCCTGAGGCAGGACAAACCCATATGTTAGGACTGCAGATGCATACCTATCAGACATCTACATTTATGGTAGGTACAAAACTGTACTTTTTTCTGATTATCTGTATTTTTTCGAATGACAATGTCAGTTGTGTCATACTAATACTCTGTGTTACTTCTTTTGTGTTGTAAACTGTGAAAGTCTTCTCACTCAGACTGTGCCTGCACTTGGCCAGTTCTGATCAATGCACTGCCCTGGTAAACAAATACAAGTAAATAAAGCAAACTGTTTGTCTGCATACAGTTCAAAAGTGAGAAAGTAACTTAACTCATCCAGTGCTACAGGACTGCCCTGAAATTGAAATTAAAATTGGAGTCACCATAAATACATCTGTAGTTTTAGCTTCTTTTGTTTCTGAAAAGGTGGAAAAATTTAAAAAAATGGAACTAAAACTGGTTAAGGATAATTATGTAATGCAAAAAAACAAAAAAAATAGAAACAGTAGGATTCCGTTGCTTACCCATAGAAGGACTGTGTGCATAGTCAGGTTCAAGTTTATTATAGTGCTTTATTCCAAAGCACATAGTAATGTCTTTCGGCTTTTCCCGGTTAGGGGTCGCCACAGTGGAACTCCAGTCCGCTAATGATTGGGCAGTGGATTTTTACGGTGCTGAGTTGCCAGCGCGGTGCCCAACTTTCCAAGAAAGCACACCCATTCATGCACGCACCTACCTGCATGTCTTTAACATCACTCGACCGCAGGGAGGACATGCAGACTCCACACAGATGGCGCTCCAGCCTAGAATCAAACGAGAGAACCACTTGCTGTGAGACGACAATGCACCACTGCGGCACATCATGAATTCATACAATAAGCAGTTAACTTTGAACCAGAATAAGTTACAGAATACAAATTTAAGTAAGTCTCTGTTAAACAGTAAATCATACAAAGGAGGAAATTCAGCAGACGTTAATAACTTTATTTATGTATTGCTGTCTTTTCTCCCCTTGCCCAAATACATGAAAAATGTTTCAAAAACAATTGCTAGACTATCTCCTGCAGGAAAAACTCCTATCTCGTACACAGCATGGCTTCTCTCCTTCCCATAGTACTAGCACTACCCTTTTAAGCTATATAGATACTGTGAATAAAGCTAGAGGTAAAAGCAAACTAGTCTCTTCCTTATTTCTAGACTTGTCTAAAGCCTTCAAAACAGTGTGTCACAGCAAACTTCTACTTCAGATGTCCTCACTAGGTCTCTGTCAGCCCACCCTTATGTGGTTCAAAAGCTGCCAGTCCAACAGGTATCAGTCAGTAAAGTAGCATTTCACACACTCTCCTTACCTCCCAGTCACTACAGGTGTACCACAAGGCTCTATCCTCCTCCTCCTCTCTAACATTTTCACCAACGTGGAAAGAATAAAACCGAGGCCCAGAATACACTCCACATAGTTTATTAAGTGCTTTCTTCCCAAAGTTAAGGGCTTTATCAGAATAACAAAGGCAATACAGCATGTCTTAAATACAATCCCACTTAATTGGGCACTAATTGTTGACTTAAATCACTTCTTAAAGCAATATTAGCCCTCTTCTTGGGTTTATAGTACAATGCATTAAAAACACATAGGGATGTAAGCCCATTCCGAATGTTTGATATATTAAATACTGTACAAAAGACATTTGACCTTAAAATTGGTAAATAAAAACAGATGTAAAACTAAAAAGAATGCATATATTAAATGTCACAACACTAAAGTGACTTTAAGCCTAAGGACTGGGCTAATTGATAAGTTCTCATTTTGTCCAGGGTTTGTTGTAGCATTAATCCAGAGCTACCATTTAAGTTCTTTGACCTCTAAGTAGTCGTCTAAAGGTGTCCCCCTCTTTGTCCTGGTTCCACATGGTCTATTATTATAAACTTAAAGTAATGGTCAACATTTGTTGAAATGTGAGCAGCTAAAGCATTTTTTAACTTTTTTTTCTGTATGTCATAGTGATGTTGATAAATCCTATTTCTAAAACTATTTTTGGTTTTTCCTATGTAAAAACAAGTATATTTTTGACAGAGCAAGGTAAATCACAAATTCGGTACTACAGTTGTATCTCTTGTTTAATTTCATTGCCCCAAAATTCATAACTTCAACTTCACTAGCTTCTGAAATATACTTGCACTGTGAACAATGCCCACATTTACTCATCTTACCTGTTTGTTTTTGATGTTTGTTCCTTTCCAGCATATTTTTTAAGCTAAAATCCCTTTTGTAAATAAAAAGCGGACCTTCCCCCACTATTTTGATATAGTCAGGGTCAATACAAAAAACATTTCAGTTCTTTTTGATAATAGTAGTATTGTCCCCAAACTGTCTGTTATATGTCAAAACTAGACTATTTCTAAATTTCCCAGTGTCATCTTTAAGACTGTTATTCACTGGGATTCCACTAGTTGATCCGAATAATGGGATATAGTAACCCCCTATTCTTTTTTGCAATACCACACAAAAAATATTATCAAGAAAAGTGACTGGGTACCTTCTAATCAACATATTCTTAAGTATGTCACAGTGATTTAAAAATTCATCCATATTTGAAACCATTCGAGTCAACCAAACGCATTGGCCCTTAACTAAAGACTTTTTTTGATGGAGGGGGTGCCAGTTGTAGTAATGTATAGGAATAGGTGGGCTTCCTATAGATTGTGGAGTTAAATTCTCTCTTTCCTCTATTCTTAATGATTGAAATATCTAGATAATTCACTTGTTCTATGCCTAAGGTCATAGTAAATTCTAGAAAGTCTGCAGTCTCATGGATGTATTCAAAAAGCTCATCTAATCTTTCCCAGGAACCAGTCCAAAAATAATGTCATCCAGGTACAGTCTGTATAAGGACCAGCATTGTGAAAAACTAGAATCAACTATGTAGTCTCTTTGGGTCTATATCACATAGTCGAAGTTCCATAACTCCGAACACCTAATGGTCGAACCATTATGTTCGAAGTTACAAAACTTTGACTACAGAAAAAAAAAAAAACTGACAACAAAATAAATTGTTGTAAGCAGGGGGGCAAGCCCCCCCCCACGCTATTTAAATGTAACAACTCCAATATCGCACCACATTGAACAAAATGGAAACCTCCGCTTATGGAGATTTACATTGAAATGCTCACACATTTACAAATTCGAACTTATGGTCTCGACCATACGTGGTTCGAACTTGGAAAAGTTCAACTACTTGATAGGAACCCAGTCTCTTTCCTAGTATGCAAGTACAATATTGGCAAACATGGGGGCACATGCTGCCCCCATTGCCACACCCTTCCTCTGCCTGAACAATTGCTGTTCAAAAAAAAAATGAAATCGTCGTTAAGGGCCACTTCCATAAGGGTCCTAATTGTGAGGATCCTATTGTGCTCAAGCTCATATTATTGGCATAAATATGCATAAAACCAATCAATCTCTGTTGTGTGCAGAATCACTGAAAATAAGTCCGTGATATTAATCGTGACAAGTAATACTTCTTCACTATACATTTCATTGGATATCCTAGTCAGAAAGTCCCATGAATCTTTATAGACACCAGGGATGATGGACCATGGTATGTTTGAGCTGTTGCTCAATAAATTTTGCAGTATGAAATGTTTTTGAACCTTTGGTGTCCACTGTAGGTCTAAGTGGTGGTTCACTTAAATTTTTGTGAATTTTAGGGACGCCAAAGATAATGGGTGTCCTAGCATGTGTAACTCTTAAAAATTATATTCAGATGGACATAGTTAATTATTAATCAAATCTAGTAATACATCAATTTTATGATAAACAATATTGATTTAATTAATATTTATTTCCTCGTATGTATCAGAAAGTAGAAGAGTAAACATTTTATTGCTGTAATCATTGCTGTTCATGATAACGAGACCACCGGCCTTGTCAGGCTTCAAATGCCAGTAAATAAATAATAATAAATTATCTGCATGTGAAAGTTGGAGACACATGGCATTTGTTGGGTGCTGGTCGCAGCATAGTTCATAATTACAAATGGTTTAGTTCCAGAGTATATTTGTATCAGTATATGGACTAGGACATACTGAAACTCTAAATAGGCATTCTCTTCTTTCACTTAGTGCACACTTATGACTCAGTAGGCCTAAGGAGTAAACTATTATCATTCAGAATGTAATGGAAGTAGTTGAGTAAATGAGTCGTGCACTGCCAGCTTGGATTTATTATAACATGGTACTCGTAAACTCCTAAGTGCATTCATTTCTCATTACAGTGTCCTTGGTTGTGGAGAATATATATAGTTAATAATATGCCTTTCCTTTTTCAGAGCATGTTGTCAAGAAGGAAGAAGCATCAGTGAGTACTTCGAATCGGAAGTGTAGTGTAGGCGATAATACCCATCCTGAGACAGGTAATTCCACTGGGATATACATGTTAGTTGTAAATATTGTATGCATTACTAACAGTGAATAAAGCTTACAGCTTTAGTGTGTGTGTGCAGATTATATTATTTAAAAAAGGAATGAGGCATCTAGTTTATATTGTGCATGCAAAGAAGAGCTTTGAAAGGATAGACAGCAGCTAGGTAGTAGTGACACCAGCATTCATCAAGTGGCATCCTGTGGTCTTTCCTTAAATATTTTATAGCATTAGTCAGTGCACTGTGAGATGACATCCTGGACCACAGCTGAAGACAGCTGCTCAGCGGTGTGCATTATGTATGATGAAAACTCACTGTTCACACTACTGAATTTGCTCATATGGTGCTGAATGTAGAAAAAAAAAAACATACAATAAAACTAATAAATTCAGAAGTAGTGAAACTGTGACTCAGGAGGGAACAGGAAGAGTAGCATGCAATACAAGAAATGCCATGACACATGGAGTAGAACAGCTGGTGCTAAGATCAAGATGAAAAATCTTAGAGCTGATGAGAAATGAGTCAAATGTAAAATAATAGGGCGCACACTAGAAGTTCTAGGAACATAAAGGAAAACCAACAATGGTATGTATGGTAAGTAACATGGAGCTTTCAGAGAAATACAGAACTATTCCTATGAAAGAAAAAAAAAACAGAGACATGCTCAGTACGAAGCAAGTGCAGGACAACACAGTTGCAGTATAGAAAAGAACAGCTGAATATATATCATCACTGGCATGAAATAAATAAATATGCAAAAACAACATATCTCGCAAGCCATTGAAGTAGTTTAGCAAAATTCATAAACCACTGTGGCCACCATCATGTGGTGAGCTTCTACAGATTCTCCTAGTCATGACTTGCAGCTGCCAGATGTCTTTGCCAAACTCCATAATTTTCATTCAGAATTCAGAATTGTGTTCCTTTGTTATCCCAGTATAACCTCCACAAGTTATGTGACTTGTACACGATGTCCTTCAAGGATGCATCTGCAGTTATAACATATGGGTTGTCCTGCCTCAGGCAGCCCTTCGGTCGGCCGGATTCCAAAGTCTGGGTCTGGCCTCGGCTGATGTCGCACTTTCCCCGACGTCAGAGCTTTTGGGTATAAAGGCATCAGCCAACGCCATTTTCCTCTGTCTTTCTTGCCGTGCGGTGCCCGAAGCAGAAGCTGTACGCAAGTGCCGGTCGGTCAGATCCAGAGATTTCAGCTACCGAAGACTTCGAAAAAAAAGCTAAGTACCCGTTGGGGACTCTTTCTTGCCTCAGCCGATGTCAGACAAAGTAAATAATTGTTTAACTTGTGGGAAACAAATACCTCATAAGGATTTCCATTCTTACTGCCTTCCTTGCTTAGGCCCAGACCACGACGTATCAGCTTGTTTAGCCTGTGCCTTCTTCAACCGACGGACTCTTAGATGTCGGTCGGAGTTTGCAGAGGAATTTTTTGGAACCGCTTTTGCTTATAAAATGCCGTCGGAGACTCCGACTTCACATATGGTCAAAAAACGCAAGGAAAAGGACCGACACTCGCAGCCCGCGGTTTCGGCTGAAACCACGGCTAGGCCTACCGCGAGTGTCTCGGTTTCGGCTGAAACCGAGTCCTCGGTTATTGCTACTACCGAAACCATACCTCCGACCACCGAGGCCAGAGAGGCCCCGGCCGAGTCGGCTTCAGAACTCCCTACCGAAGCTAGTGCTCAAGAATTGTCCGACACCATACCTTTGGACATTTCTACTCCTGCATGGCCCCCAGCTTCTATGTCTATTAAGGCCTTCTCCAGGGCAAAAGCTGCCAAACTTTCAAGAATTTTGCCTGCCAAATCTACTTCACAGAGGCCTTACTCCAGTTCTCAGATCCTCAGTCTTGCTGAGGACCTCATTTCCTTAATTAGGGGTTCCCAACCTCACTCAGACAGGGCCTCCCAACCTCCTCCAGACAAAAGGCCCAGGACTGATCCCTCTGAACCTCTCTCCTCAGACTACTCCTCGGATGGATCTGATTTGTCAGACCATCAGGAAGGGGCCTACTCGCCTTATGAGGATTCAGATGCAGAAGATTCTATTCCTTCGGCCTCCCCACCAGAAGAATTTTCCTTTGGGGAGACTTTACACTCCATGAGGGAGCACTTTCAATGGCAGGGTCAGGATTTCTCTGATTCTAGAAAAAGATTAAGGACCTTTTTACATTTGCCCCAGCATAGGCCCTTAGCCATACCTCCTGTTCTGACCGTAATTGATGATGTGTACAATGATGTCAGTACTGCACCTGATTCTCTTCCCCGGCCCCTGCCAAACCTGACAGATATTACAGGGTCCCGGATTCTCATTTCCACCTGTATAAAGCCCATGCTGCAGACCCAGAAACTATTTCTCAGGGCCCTAAAGGGGTTGCAGCTGCTACTGCCAAGAATCCCTACCCTCTGAAAGAGAGTCTAGAGCATTAGAGATGGGGAAAAAAGGTATATACATCTGCTACTCTTTCTGCCAGGGCATTAAACTGTCAATTCCATATGATACAGTACCAAGAATTTTTGTTAGATCAGCTGAATAAAAAGCTTTCTGCTCCTGAACCTTTAGACCGTAAATCCCTTCAGGATTTGGTACACAACTCTCAGCAGGTCAGTAATCATTTTTTAAAATGTGGCTATGATGCACTGGAGGCTTCATTTAGATCAGCTATGACTGGGACAGTAATTCGTAGGCATGCCTGGCTGAAGGAGCAATCTTTGCCAGACCATGTCAAGACTAAACTACTCGATGCTCCAATAGAGAAACAAAGTTTATTTGGCTCCCCTGCACAGGAGATTCTAAAGAAGGTGGAAGAAAAAGCAAAATCTGTGCAAACAGTAAAGGAATTCCTGCAGGTCCAACCTCCGAGGTTCAGCAGAAACTGGCCTATAAAGAATTGGTCCTTTCCAGACACCTCCAGAGCACAGAGGGGCAGGAACAGATGCACTAGAGGCAGAGGTCAATCAAGAGGTGCCTACAGGGGCCGTCAGTGGCAGCCTGCCAACCAGAGGGGTAGTGCCACAGCTACAACTACAACCACTACCACAGGACAGACCCAATGACTTGACTCTGATTCCGCCTACCAGGGACCAACTGGAAGCTCCCTTGGGTGGAAAGCTGGCTTTATTCTCCAAAAACTGGCATTGCATTACAAAGGATACATGGACATTGCAAACAATAGACAAAGGATACAGGTTTTACTTCCACACTTTGCCAAAAAGGGGCGGAATGCCAAACCTTCCACCAAACCAGAAGGCAGAGGCTTTAAGACAAATCAGCAAACTACTTCAGATGAAAGCTATAGAAAGGGTACCATCTACACAACAAGGCCAAGGATTTTACTCCAGATTATTCCTGGTACCAAGAAAAGAACACCAATGGAGGCCTATTCTCGACCTGTCCGCGCTCAACACTTACCTCATTGTGCCAAAATTCAAAATGCTGACCCTACAGCAACTTCTTCCCATGCTGGGCAAGGAGTCTTGGCCGGTGACTCTAGATCTCAAGGAGGCATACCTGCACGTCCCTATCCGACCAGATTGCAGAAGACACCTCAGATTTCTTGCAGGATCAAAGCATTATCAATTCTCAGCATTGCCCTTTGGCTTATCTACTGCGCCCAGAGTATTCACAAAATGCCTGGCATCAGTAATTGCACATTGCAGACTTCAGGGAATTCAAATTTATCCATACATGGACGACTGCCTAATACAAGCGGACAACAAGAAAAAATTGTTAAAGGACTTGGCCTATGTCATACTCCTGCTACAGGCCTTGGGATACACAGTCAAATCCAAAAGTCAAGACTAGTACCATCCCAAAGGATAACCTTTTTGGGTGCGGATCTGGACACAATCACTCAGATGGCTTTTCTCACAGAAGAAAACAAAACAACTTCAAGATTATTTCATGATTTTAACAAGACAAACTCAGCTTACTGCAAGGAAAGTCCTGCAGGCCCTGGGTTACATGGCATCCTGCATAATCTTAATTCCACATGCCAGGCTGCATATGAGAAAATTGCAATGGTACCTAAGGAATGTATGGTCTCAACACAGTCACAGCCTAGAAACCATGATACCAATCATTCCATGCCTTCAAAAGGAATTCCTGTGGTGGGCTCAGGCCTGCCAGTCCAACAGAGGGTTGCCTTTCAACAAACCAAAACAAGGCAGACCATCACCACGGACGCCTCAGACCAAGGATGGGGAGCACACATGGAGGACAATGCATCCAAGGCCTATGGCCTCAAGGGCAGCTAAGCATGCACATAAACCAAAAGGAAATGCTGGCAGTGAGGCATGCAATCGAGGCATTCAAACCATTCCTCCAGCAAGGACATCTGTTAATAAGGACAGACACCACCACGGTCATGTGGTACATAAACAAACAAGGAGGCACACATTCCTACCCTCTATGCCGGATGGCAATGAATCTGTGGAACCTATGCCTGAATCTCAATATCCAGCTACAGGCCAAATTCGTACCAGGAAAAGAAAATTCACTAGCAGACAGTTTAAGCAGAACTACCACAGATGCACACGAATGGATGCTGCATCCAGACATCTTCAAACTCATAACAAAGAAATGGGGAATGCCAGAGATAGATCTGTTCGCCTCCCCACTCAACCACCAACTGAAAAAATTCTGCTCAAGGACATACCACCCACAAGCCTGGAGGGTGGACTCTCTGTCTTTCAGCGGGAATGCCCTAACAGTATATGCCTTTCCACCTCTCCCATTGATGTACAAGGTTCTACTGAAGATCAGGGAGAAGCAGCCAAAGGTGATACTAATAGCTCCGGACTGGCCAAGGCAACACTGGTATCCGCTACTGAGAAGCATGTCTCAGGCGAACTCATGGCCTTTTCCGCTATGGCCTCTTCTTCTAACGCAGAACAATTTCAAGACCCTGCATCCAAACTTGAAAACATTGCAACTAACTGCCTGGAAAATTCCTTAAAACCAAACCAAACTGTTTTATCTCAGAGGGTGAAGGACATTATCCTGGAGGCTCGCAGACCTTCCACAAGGAAGACATACTCCGCTAAATGGAAGAGATTCCTCATTTGGAGCACATCAAAGGGCACAGATGTCTCAGTGGCAAACCTAGCACACATCCTAGAGTACTTAGCAGAATTGTTCCACAATGGCCTGTCCTACTCCTCCATTAAGATTCATGCTTCAGCAATTTCAGCAGAATACAATATGGATCCACCTATCTTCTCTCACCCTCTGCTCAGACAATTTTTGAGAGGGATCAAAAATGTTAAACCTCCAAGGAGACCCCCTCTACCTGCATGGGATCTCAATTTTGTACTGGAGAAATTGACACTACCTCCTTTTGAACCAGCAGCATCAGCAGACTTACAGTTTCTATCTTGGAAAACTGCTTTTCTTCTGGCAATCACTTCAGCAGGAAGAGTATCCGAGTTGGCAGTGCAGCCTTTTCTTATTTTCCACCAGGATAGAGTGTCACTGAGAACCAATCCTACTTTCATGCCAAAGGTGGTATCCAGGGTATCCTTGAACCGAGCTATTCATTTGCCTACTTTCTTCCCTAACCCACAGAACAAAGGAGAGAAACTTTTGCACACCTTGGATATACACAGACAGCTACGCTACTATCTGGACAGAACTAAAACCAACAGAAAAACTGACCAACTTTTTGTGGCATATGCAACTGGGGTGCAAGGAAGAGCAATTTCCAAACAGACAATTTCAAAATGGATAGGAAATTGCATTCGTTTTTGCTACTCCTTTCATGGAAAGACAGCTCCTTAAAATATCAGGCCTCATTCCACAAGGGCCACAGCCACCACTACAGCTTTCCTACGAGGGGTGGCTACCAAGGACATTTTAGAAGCTGCTACTTGGAGCTTCGTGCATACATTTGCCAAGCATTACAATCTACCTTTATACTCCAGATCCGGAGCAGGGTTTGCAACTGCAGTTCTGCAGGGGATTTTAACTACACCATCCTTCTCTTAGTAACTCCTCCCCCAGTTTGGCTATGGTATTCTACCCATATGTTATGACTGCAGATGCATCCTTGAAGGACATAGTACAGTTTTGTACCTACCATAAATGTAGATGTCCGATAAGGTATGCATCTGCAGTCAGGATTACCCACCCTCCTTCCCCTCTGTGGTTTTCCTAGGGTGCTTACCCCTCTTTCAGCTAACCGGGGGAATCTATTTTGGTGTATTTGTTTGTGTATATATATATATATATATATATATATATATATATATATGTATATATATATATGTATGTATATATATATATATATATATATATATATATGTATGTATATAATTTACTACTGTTTGGAACTTTTCAGCATTATCCAAATTTAGCCTTCCTAGAGGGCACCTGGCATCTGGGGCAAGAAACACTGAGGAAAATGGCGTCGGCTGATGCCTTTATACCCCAGAAGCTCTGACGTCGGGGAAAGTGCGACATCAGCCGAGGCCAAACCCAGACTTTGGAATCCAGCCGACCGAAGGGCTGCCTGAGGCAGGACAACCCATATGTTATGACTGCAGATGCATACCTATCGGACATCTACATTTATGGTAGGTACAAAACTGTACTTTCTGTGCTTCAGTATGGAAGATCCGTGGTCCTTTAGAACAACACCCATCAGGTGCTTAGTGTCCTTTCTGCATCTGCTATGGGACATTTTTGATACTCAACTGAGCTGTGCTGCCCAGGTCAGGTTAGTTAATATATTTCTGTAAGCATCCTTTTTGTAGGAAGATCTGACCTGTAATATTCATCCAGTTGACCACTTGACATTTCTATAGGTATAGTGCACATGTTTATGGATATCCATGATGGTTTTATGCCTCTGAGTTTCAGCCATTCTGATATGCTTTTGCTTGTCAGTTCCATAGGTGTGGGCATGTCCAGAGAGATGAGGCATGCGCCAGGCAGATCACAGAGATGCATGACATAGTATAGTATCTGAAATATCATTGAAGAGGACATTGTTGCAAGAATTTTGGCTGCAGAGTCACTGGATGAGGATCCATATTCTGATTCTTCTGATAACACTGGTCAAGAGTCCCATGATGATTCCATTGTCTGGTGTACAGCTGTGAGTACATGAATAGACTGGTGGGTAACATGTCATGCAGGTCCATCCCACTATGACCAAGCTAACTGCTGTGCAGGCTGGTAGCATAGATGTTCATCATTCTCACTGCTGCAGTAGCCAATCAGGTGTATCCTATCAAGGATACAGCAACCAGCCAGCTTCCAAAAGCTTTCACCCCTTCCCATACTGTCACTCTGGTTTGTCTATAAGCCCTTTTGGAGAGAACTATGTAAGCAGCAAGAGTGACTAAAAAACTTTAGAACTTTTTTGCTGTCTCATGCAGATGCAGCGTTGGGGCTTCTCAGGAGCACAGCTGGCCTAAGTCTTGTTTGACAGATTAAGTCCTCTTTGAAAAACCAATTTTTATTGTTTATGTTGCATATTTTATCCATTTTTGATGGAACGCAGTATGACTGTTTAAGAATACCATCTTTTAAGTAATGTTGAAAGTTATTCATTGGAGAACTGCTATTTCAGTTCTGGGCATAGCTCTTCGGTTTTAGCTTGTTTTTTTAAAGTTTATTTCACTTCTTAATTGGACATTAATCACTTGTTTGGCAAGTTGGGAAGTGTATTTTAGGAACAGAAACTTTGTTGTGTTGATACTTGCGTACAGTTTGTGACACCTTACTACACAAACTTTTATTTATCAGTTCACTTCAGGAAAGGTATCTCTGTTTCTAATGGTATTTTTTGTGTGCTGCTTGTGTGCAGTAAGTGATAACTTACCTTCCAACCGACTCTCTCCCATGCAACTTTTAATGGCAGTTAGACTTCATTCTCGGCTGCGGCATTAATACTTACTCAGGTTCTGCTGGTCCTTCTCTGAATGCCTTCAGTGTGGGTTCAGTCAGTGCCTTAGCTGGTGGTGAATGATTCTGCAGTAGCCGTTATTGGTTCCTCAGACCACCTACTGGTTTCCATGAATGCATCTGGTGTAGTTTGCAGGCCACTATGAACCAAGGTTCAGACACGTCCTCTTCAGCTGTTACAGTATTCAGTGTTGGCATGGGAGAATCATCCATTTTAGGTATGGGAGACACTTTGGGAGGGTCTTCTCGGGATGATATTTCTTCCCATAATTGGTCTTAAAGATTTTCCTAGGAAAAGGGAACACAAGGTTAATCACTGTGATAACAAAGAAATGGTATCCATTTGTAATAAATGATGTTCTTACCTTGGCCAGCAGTCTGTTGCAGACAGTCATTACTGGGTACTTTTGCTTCCTTTCCTACCTTATTCCTCCACTCCCTAAGAATGATGCATCAGAATATTCTGATTTGTCAGAGATAAAGTTTTATCTCCTGAGGGTGCGGTAGCCCAAGACTGTGACTCTTTGGACAGTGAACCTAAAATATCCAATTAAAGGCTTTTTCTTTCTCTGATACTGTATGTAGGTTAAACAATGTGATGTTCTTCATTCCACATTGCTGCAGTACTAACACTTGGGTAGTCCGCTGTCCCAGTCGGCCCGAATACCAAAGTATATGGCTGACGTCGGTCAAGGCGCATTAATCTGACGTCAGGACGTCAGGGTACAAATGCGCATGACCGACGTCATATCCTCAGTCTTTTTTGCCGCATGGTCCGATGCAGAAGCAGTTTTGCGAGTGCAGGTTGGCGTTCTGAAATTTTCTGAAGTCGGAGTTTCAGACCGAATCAAAGTTGGCTAAGTACCCGTTGGGGAATATTTTGGTTTTTCTTGCCTCAGTATTTAACGGATGTCAGAAAAAGTGAATAACTGTATTTCTTGTGGGAAACAGATACCTCATAGGGATTACCATACCTTGTGTATACCTTGTTTAGGCCCTGAGCACGGCGTTGTTGGATGTCGCTCTTGTGGTAGATTTAACAAACGCACTATAAAGAGAAGATTAGACTGTGCCAGGTTAGTTTTGGGAAGCGTTGTAATTATAAAATGCCGTCGGATACTCCGGCGCCCGCTTCATCAAAAGCGCAAGGACAAAGCAGCAAAGCCTAGGTTGGAAGAACCGTCAGTCCCGGACGTCGGTTCTTTAGAAGGCTCAGTGGAGCCGGTGGTTCTGCCTGAAGTTTCTTTGGAGTCTCAGGGAGAGACTTTACTGTTACAAGATGTGTCCTCTCAGGAGGTAGGCCAGGCTGAAGGGGCTTCTCAGGTGGCTGTTCTCCCTCCCTTCCCTAAGGTGGTTAGGCCCTCCCCTTCTGTTTCCAAGGCTTCTTTAAGAGGCAGGCCAGGTTTAGCTTCAGTGGGGTCTCTCCTAGTTCTTCCGGATCTTTGCCTAAGAAACATATGCTTAAAATGGCAGAAGATTTGATTACAATGATTAGAGGTACTATGCCCCCTCCGGATAAGAGGCCTAGGGTGGAACGTGAGCTTGAGAGTTTTGGGCAGTGATCGGAGGCTTCTGAGTCTTGGCTGAAGACTTGCAGGAGTATCCTCTTTATTCTGATTCTGATGTGGATGATTCTACTCCTTGCTTCTCCTCCTGAGGATTTTTCTTTTCAGAGACTCTTCATTCCTAGAGGGAGCATATTAAATGGGAAGGTCAAGCATTCTCTGATTACAGGAAGTGGCTTAGGGAGTTTTGTTTTACCCCAGCATAGGCCTTTAGCTATACCTCCTGTTCTGGATGTGGTGGAAGATGTTTTGCAGAGGCTTCCCTGAACCCTGATTCTTTGCCTCCTGCCCCAGTTAAACCAGACAGGTATTATAGGGTGCCTGAAGCTCATAAGTATCTTTTAAGAGTCCTAGGGCAGACCAGAAACTGTTTCTCAGGGGCCTAAAGGTGTTAAGGCTTCTGTTGTTAAAAATCCTGTTCCTCCTGATAAAGAGGCGAGGGCTTTGGATAGATGGGGAAAGAAGGTGTATACTTCTTCCACTTTAGCCATGAGGGCTTTGAATTGCCAGTTTCACATGTTAAAATATCAAAATTATCTCCTTTCACAATTGAAGTCTAAGGTAGATGCTCTGGCGGAAGGTATTGAGTGTAAAGAGCTGCAGGATTTAGTTCATGTGTCTGAACAGGTGGGTAAGCATTCCTTGCAATGCGGTTTTGATGCTGTGCAGGCCTCTTCGAGGGTGGCTGCCACTGGTTCTGTTCTTCGTAGGCACGCCTGGCTGAGGGATCAGAATTTAGCTGAGCATGTTAAGACAAGGATTTTGGATGCTCCATTACAGTCTGACGTGCTGTTTGGTTCGCCTGTGGAAGCAGTTTTAAAGAAAATGGAGGACAAGGCTAAGTCTATGCAGACTGTTAAAGATTTTTTGCAGGTTCAGCCTCCAAGTTTAGTAGAAATTGGCCTACTAAGGGGTGGACATATCCTGCTTATGATTCCCAGTCTAGGGGTAGGTCTAGGCGTGGTAGGGGCAGAGCTCAAGGTTCTTTTAGGCCTAGAACAGGAGTTCACCTGCTCAGTCTTCTGGTGAGGGCAGGGGTCAGTCCTTTCGTAAACAGACCCAATGACCTGCCTTTTCAGCTGCCAGTGCTTTCTCGTCTGGCAGCACCTTTGGGAGGAAGGCTGGCACTTTTCAGAGAAAATTGGAGTTTAATTACCCAAGACAAATGGGTATTGGATATCATTCACCACGGTTACAGGTTTTATTTCCATACCTTGCCTCCTTTCAAAGGCATGCCAGACATTCCTCCGCTACAAAGAAAAGAGGCTCACAAGCAAATTTCTCTCTTACTCCAAATAGGGGCCATTCAGCCGGTTCCTGTGCCAGAAAGAGGCCTAGGATTTTATTCTCGCCTGTTCCTAGTACCAAAGAAGGGGAACACGTGGAGGCCAATTTTGGATTTATCTATCCTCAACACTTAACTGGACATTCCCAAGTTCAAAATGTTGACGTTACAACAGCTTTTACCTCTGCTGGGCAAAGATCACTGGATGGTAACTTTAGATCTCAAGGAGGCTTACCTTCATGTACCTATCAGACTAAGTTGCAGGAAGTATCTGCGTTTTCGAGCTGGGAATTCCCATTATCAGTTCTCTGCATTGCCCTTTGGCTTATCTACTGCGCCCAGAGTATTCACAAAGGTTCTGGCTCCAGTGATAGCTTACTTCAGGCTAAAAGGAATACAAATCTATCCTTACTTGGGCGACTGCCTGATTCTGGCTCAAGAAAGGAAGACCTTTTACAGCATTTGTAATATGTGATAGCAGTGCTAAGATGCCTGGGGTATTCTGTGAACGAAATAAAGTCCAGTCTAGTACCCTCTCAAGACATGTGCTTTCTGGGTGTGAGACTGAATACAGCAACCCAGATGGCCTTCTTAACCCGGACAAACAAAGAATCTTTCCCTTTACTTCCATCAACTATCTCTTCAGTCCGGGCTGACTGCAAGGACAGTCCTTCAAGCCTTAGGGTTCATGGCATCTTGTATTCTGGTGCTTCCCAATGCCAAACTGCATATGAGGAAGCTGCAATGGTATCTCAAAAATGTATGGACACAGCACTGCCAGGATTTGGACACTGTCATTCAAATAATACCTTGCATTCAAAAGGAATTTTTGTGGTGGGCTCAGGAATGTCACCTAAACAAGGGACTCTCTGTGACCCGGCCAGAGGCGAGTCAGATTCTAACGACAGATGCCTCAGACATAGCTTGGGGAGCTCATCTGAATGGAAAGTGGGTGCAAGACAAGTGGCCTGCCAGACTACAGCATCTACATATCAACATGAAGGAGATGTTAGCAGTCCAGTTTGCATTAATGGCTTTCAAGGAGTTACTTCTTCCAGGGCAGGTGTTGATTCTAACAGACAACACAACTGTCATGTGGTACATCAACAAACAAGGGGAACACATTCTTACCCTCTATGCAGGCAAGCAATGATTTTATGGGAGACTGCGCTCAGCTTGCAACTAACTCTTCAGGCAAGGTTTCTGCTGGGAGCACAGAACTCCTTAGCAGATGTGTTAAGCAGGCAAATCATGGATCCCCACGAGTGGAAACTGGATCTTCATGTATTTCAGAAATTGACAGTGTCATGGGGAACTCCAGACATAGATCTGTTCGCTTCTCCACTAAACCACCAGCTGCCAAAGTTTTGCACGAAAAGGTTTCATCACACAGCTTGGAAGGTGGATGCTCTTTCTTTCAGTTGGAAAAATCTTCATGTGTATGCCTTTCCTCCTCTGCCTCTTCTTCCAAAGGTACTCCTAAAGGTCAGACAAGACAAGCCAAGGATGATTTTAATAGCTCCAGATTGGCCTCGGCAACACTGGTACCCATTACTGAGGAGTCTGGTAAGGAAGCCTCCATGGCCTTTACCTTTGATTCCACACCTATTGTCTCAGAGGGACGGTCATCTACTCAATGTCAAGCTTCACTCTCTTCATCTAACAGCCTGGCATATTCTGTTTTGAAACATAGCAGGTCTCAACTTCCTCAACAAGTTTTGAATGTGATTTTGGAAGCCAGAAGACCTAGTACAAGGAAAGTGTACGCAGAAAAATGGAAGAGATTTTTATTTTGGAGTGCAGCAAAGAATTTGAAGGTTTGTGAGCCTAATTTGAGTGTGGCTCTTCAATATCTTACTGAGTTATTGGACAAAGGTTTGTCTTTCTCTTCCATAAAGATTCATGCTGCAGCAATTTCAGCTCACTTTGATTGTGACCCACCATTGTTTTCTCATCCTTTGTTCAAGCAATTTGTTAGAGGGCAAAGAATATAAGACCCCCGTAGAGCTCCTACTCCTGCTTGGGATCTCAATTTTGTGTTGGAGAAACTTACTCTACAACCTTTTGAGCCTGCTACTGCTGAATTGAAATACTTGTCATGGAAGACTGCTTTTTGTTGGCCATTACTTCTGCAAGAAGGGTATCTGAATTGCAGGCCCTTATGGCGGTTGAGCCTTTTTTGATTTTCCATAAGGATAGGGTATCATTACGTACTAATCCTTCTTTTATGCCTAAGGTGGTTTCTAGTGTGGCTTTAAACCAAACTATTCATTTGCCTACTTTTTATGCAGATCCCCAAAATAAGGGGAAAAGATTTTGCACACTTTAGATGTACACAGGCAGTTGCGTTATTATTTAAGCAGGACTAAGGATTTTAGGCAGTCTCAGCAGTTGTTTGTTTCTTTTGCTTTGAGTTCTCAGGGCAAGCCTGTGTCAAAACAAACTATTTCTAAGTGGATTGGGTTTTGCATTGCATTTTGTTATTCCCATCATGGCAAGGAGATTCCAGCTGGGATTAGGCCTCATTCCACTAGGGCTACTGCCACTTCAACAGCATTTCTAAGGGGTGGCAACTAAGGATATTTTGGAGGCAGCTACTTGGAGTTCAGTGCATACTTTCTCTAAGCATTACCACCTTCCTCTTTACTCTAAATCTAGGGCTGGTTTTGCCACGGCTATTTTGCAGGGCATGTTGACAGCTCCTGCTTCTTTGTGATTTGCCAGCCTCCCTTACCTCTGCTTTGGGATTCTACCCAAGTGTTAGGACTGCAGCAATGTGGAATGAAGAACATAGTACAGTTTTGTACCTACCATAAATGTAGATGTTCGAAGATCCACATTGCTGCAGTCCAATTTACCCTCCCTCCTTCCCCTCTGTGTTTAGGGGTGGTTGTGTGGGTGGGGTTATACTTTTGTAAATTTGTATATATTGTATATATATATTTGGTGCAGGAGTGTTGGTGTTTTTTGGTTTTGGCCCTTATCTTTTTTGGGTCTTCTGACATCTGGGGCAAGAAAAGACTGAGGATATGACGTCGGTCATGCGCATTTGTACCCTGACGTCCTGACGTCAGATTAATGCGCCTTGACCGACGTCAGCCATATACTTTGGTATTCGGGCCGACTGGGACAGCGGACTACCCAAGTGTTAGGACTGCAGCAATGTGGATCTTCGAACATCTACATTTATGGTAGGTACAAAACTGTACTTTTTCTTGGGAACAGGTGGATGGTCCCCTTGAAATAAAATGGGCAAATACTATGATTTATTAGTGCAAGAAGCCTGTCATTCTGCCATCCCATTTCTCTTATTGTGGCAGCCTTGAAGGATGCTTTCAGGGCCGCCTGCAACTGTCATGATTCCCAACCATCAAACTCAACCACCCGTTCCCATTTTCTACATGGGGTCGAGTTGCTGAGTCAACTGTTGGATCTACACTCAACAGTTATGCCTGATTGTCACAGGTCTCCTCTAACACAGTCCAGTCACCTTTTTGCTAGACACCCTTGATGTCCTTCAAGAATGCAACTGCAGTCCTGACATATGGGTTGTCCTGCCTCAGGCAGCCCTTCGGTCGGCCGGATTCCAAAGTCTGGGTCGGCGGCTGATGTTGCCTCTTCCCCGACGTCAGAGCGGCTGGGGTATAAAAGCATCAGCCGACGCCATCTTCTTCAGTCTTTCTTGTCGCGCTGTGCCCGAAGCAGAAGCAGTTCGCAAGTGCCGGTCGGCCAGCTCCTGTGTTTTCAGATACCGAAGTCATCAAAAAGCTAAGTACCCCATTGGGGAACCTTTTCTTGCCTCAGCCGATGTTAGACAAAACTGCAAAAGTTAATAATTGCTTGTCTTGTGGTAAACAAATACCTCATAAGGACTTCCATTCTTACTGCCTTCCCTGCCTCGGCCCAGACCACTACGTCTCGGCCTGTGCTGCCTGTGCTTGCTTCAATAAGCGCACACTTAGGCGCCGGGCAGAATTTGCTGAAGACTTTTGTGGGGAAAATTACTCCTATATCATGCCGTTGGAACTACCGACAGCACGTTTCCAAAAAACGGAAGGACCGGGACCGACATTCGCGGCCCGCGACTTCCAACGACACCACGCTAAAGCCTACCACGAGTGCATCGGTCTCTTCGGAGGTGGTAATTCAACCGCTCCAGGCCGACGACACCGCTTTACTGCACACTTCGGTCCTGGAGGCTACCCCGATGTCCTTCAAGGATGCATCTGCAGTCCTAACATATGGGTTGTCCTGCCTCAGGCAGCCCTTCGGTCGACCGGATTCCAAAGTCTGGGTCTGGCCTCGGCTGATGTCGCACTTCACCCAACGTCACAGCTGCTGGGGTATAAAGGCATCAGCCGACGCCATTTTCCTCAGTCTTTCTTGCCGCGTGGTGCCCGAAGCAGAAGCTGTTCGCAAGTGCCGGTCGGTCAGATCCAGAGATTTCTACTACCGAGGACTTCTAAAAAGCTAAGTACCCCGTTGGGGACTCTTTCTTGCCTCAGCCGATGTCAGACAAAGTAAATAATTGTTTAACTTGTGGGAAACAAATACCTCATAAGGATTTCCACTCTTACTGCCTTCCTTGCTTAGGCCCAGACCACGACGTATCAGCCTGTCTAGCCTGTGCTTCCTTCAACCGACGGACACTTAGACGTCGGTCGGAGTTTGCAGAGGAGTTTTTTGGTCCCGCTTTTGCATACAAAATGCCGTCGGAGACTCTGACTACACAATTAGCTAAAAAGCGCAAGGAAAAGGACCGACACTCGCGGCCCGCGGTTTTAGCTGAAACCACGGTTAGGCCAACCGCGAGTGTCTCGGTTTCGGCTGAAACAGAGTCCTCGGTTCTTCCTTTGGCCGAAAGCATGCCTCTGATAGCCGAGGCCTCACAGAGCATGGCTGAATCTGCTACTGAATTTACTGCTACAGAAGCAGGCACCCAGGATTTGTCAGACACTATTCCTTTAGACATATCTACCCCTGCACGTGGGGCTGCTAGACCCCCTGCTTCTATGTCTATCAAGGCTTTTTTCAGGGCTAAAGCAGCTAAATCTTCTAAGGCCTTACCTGCTAAAACTCCCTCACATAGGCCTACCTCTAGTTCCCAAATACTCAGCCTGGCTGAGGATCTCATTCTTTGATCAGGGGATCCCAACCTCACCCAGACAGGGCCTCTCAGCCCCCTCCAGATAAGAGGCCTAGGACTGAACCCCCGGAACCTGTCTCTACAGACTATTCCTCGGATGACTCAGACATTTCAGACCCTCAGGAAGGCCCATATTCTCCTTATGAGGATTCTGATGCAGAAGACTCCATTCCTTCTGCTTCTCCTCCTGAAGAATTTTCTTTTGGGAAAACCTTACATGCTATGAGGGAACACTTCCAATGGCAGGGCCAGGATTTTCAGATTCAAGGAAAAGGCTAAGGACTTTTACACTTACCACAGCATAGGCCTTTAGCCATTCCTCCAGTACTAACAGTTGTTGATGATGCATATAATGATGCCTGTACTGCCCTGATTCTCTTCCTCCGCCCCTGCCAAGCCTGACAGATATTACAGGGTCCCGGACACACACTGACATTTGTATAAGGCTCCTGTTGCAGACCCTGAAACCATTTCACAGGGCCCTAAAGGTGTGGCAGCTGCTTCTGCCAAAACCCTCTTCCCTCTGAAAGGGAATCTAGAGCATTAGAGATGGGGTAAAAGGTTTATACTTCTGCTACTCTTTCGCCAGGGCCTTAAACTGTCAATTTCACATGATTCAGTACCAGGAATTTTTGTTAGACCAGCTAAATAAAAACTGTCCCCTCCTGAACCTATAGACCATAAGTCCCTTCAGGATTTGGTACATAACTCTCAGCAGGTCAGTAACCATTTCTTAAAATGTGGCTATGATGCACTGGAGGCTTCCTTTAGATCAGCTATGACTGGAACAGTGATTCGAAGGCATGCCTGGTTAAAAGAACAATCCTTACCAGACCATGTTAAGTCAAAACTCCTAGATGCTCCCATGGAGAAACAAAGTTTGTTTGGCTCCCCTGCACGGGAGGTTCTAAAGAAGGTGGAAGAAAAAGCAAAATCTGTCCAAACAGTCAAGGTTTTCTTACAGGTCCAACCTCCGAGGTTTAGCAGAAATTGGCCTTCGAAGAATTGGTCCAGACAGCTCCAGAGCACAGAGAGGCAGAAATAGACGCCCAAGAGGCAGAGGTCAATCTAGGGGTGCCTACAGGGGGCGTCAGTGGCAACCTACCAACCAGAGAAGTACTGCCACAGATTCAACTACAACCACTTCCACAGGGCAGACACAATGACTTGGCTCTGGTTCCGCCTACCAGGGAACAACTGGAAGCACACTTGGGCGGAAAGCTAGCCTTATTTTCCGACAACTGGCATTACATTACAGGAGACAAATGGACTTTACAAACAATAGACAAGGGCTACAGGTTTCACTTCCACACTCTACCAAAAAAGAGAGGAATGCCAAACCTACCACCAAGCCAAAAAACAGACGCTCTAAGACAAATCAACAACTTACTAAGGATGAGAGCTATAGAAAAGGTACCACCTATGAAACAAGGCCAAGGATTTTACTCCAGACTATTCCTTGTACCAAGAAAAGAAAATCAATGGAGACCTATTCTCGACTTGTCCGCACTGAACACATACCTCATTGTTCCAAAATTCAAAATGCTGACCCTCCAGCAGCTTCTTCCCATACTGGGTAAGGAGTCTTGGCTGGTGACTCTAGATCTCAAGGAGGCATACCTGCACGTCCCTATACGACCAGATTACAGAAGACACCTCAGATTTCTTGCAGGATCAGAGCATTATCAATTCTCAGCATTGCCCTTTGGCTTATCTACTGCGCCCAGAGTATTCACGAAATGCCTGGCATCAGTAATTGCTCATTGCTGGCTTCAGGGAATTCAAATTTACCCATACCTGGACGACTGCCTAATACAAGCGGACAACAAGGCAAAATTAACAAAAGATTTGGAAAATGTCATACAACTGTTGCAAGCCTTGGGATACACAGTCAACATGCAAAAGTCAAGACTAGTACCATCCCAAAGGATAACATTCTTGGGTGCAGAACTGGATACATCAACTCAGATGGCTTTTCTCACAGAAGAAAAACAAAAGCAACTACCAGTCTACTTCATGACATTAACAACACAAACTCAGCTTACTGCAAGGAAAGTCCTGCAAGCCCTGGGTTACATGGCATCCTGCATAATATTGATTCCGCATGCCAGGCTGCATATGAGAAAGTTACAGTGGTACCTAAGGAATGTATGGTCTCAACACAAGCACAGTCTAGAAGCCCAGATTCCAATAATTCCATGCCTGAAGCAAGAATTCCTGTGGTGGGCTCATGCCTGTCAGTTGAACAGAGGATTGCCTTTCCACAAACCTCATCCAAGCCAGACCATCACCACGGACGCCTCAGACCTGGGCTGGGGGGCACACATGGTGGACAAGTGCATACAAGGCCTATGGACCCAAGACCAGCTGAATCTACACATAAATCTAAAGGAGATGCTGGCAGTGAAACATGCGATCCAGGCATTCAGACCACTCCTTCAACAGGGTCATCTGCTGATAAGGACGGACAATACCACAGTCATGTGGTACAACAACAAACAGGGAGGTACACACTCATATCCTCTATGCCGGATGGCAGTGGACCTGTGGAATGTGGCCCTGAATCTCAACATTCAACTTCAGGCCAGATTTGTACCAGGAAAAGAAAATTCTCTAGCAGACACCTTAAGCAGAACCACCACGGATGCTCACGAATGGATGCTGCATCCAGATATCTTCAAAGCCATAACAAAGAAATGGGGACTACCAGAGATAGACCTGTTCGCCTCCCCACACAACCACCAATTGAAGAAATTCTGCACAAGAGCATACCACCCACTTGCTTGGTGGGTGGACTCCCTTTCCTTCAGCTGGAAAAACCTGACAGCATATGCATTCCCACCTCTTCCTTTGATGTACCAAGTCCTAGTGAAGATCAGAGAGGATCAGCCAAGGGTAATCCTGATAGCTCCAGACTGGCCGAGGCAACATTGGCACCTGCTACTGAGAAGCATGTCTCGGACACACGCATGGCCTCTACCTCTATGTCCCTTACTTCTAACAGAACAACTACAAGATCCTACATCCAAACTTGAAAACACTGCAGCTAGCGGCTTGGAATATTGCATAAAACAAAATAACCCGGATTTATCTCAGAGGGTTAAGGACATTATCATGGAGGCACGCAGACCCTCCACAAGGAAAACTTATTCAGCCAAGTGGAAAAGATACCTCATTTGGAGTGCAGCAAAGGGAGAAAATGTCTCATTGGCAAACATAGCACACATCCTGGAATACTTAGCAGAACTGTTCCACAATGGCCTGTCTTACTCCTCCATTAAGATTCATGCATCAGCAATTTCAGCAGAATACAACATGGATCCTCCTGTCTTCTCGCATCCTCTACTCAGGCAGTTTTTGAGAGGAATCAAAAATGTAAAACCTCCAAGGAAACCACCTTTACCTACATGGGATCTCAACTTTGTGCTGGAAAAGTTAACACTTCCCCCTTTTGAACCAGCAGCAACAGCAGATTTACAGTTCTTGTCTTGGAAAACTGCTTTCCTGCTAGCAATCACTTCAGCAAGAAGGGTATCTGAGTTACAGGCATTAATGGCAGTACAACCCTTCCTTATCTTCCATCAGGATAGAGTCTCTCTGAGAACTAACCCTACCTTTATGCCAAAAGTGGTCTCCAGAGTATCATTGAACCAAGCGATTCATTTACCTACATTCTTCCCCAACCCACAGAACAGGGGGGAAAGACTGCTACATACCTTGGATGTGCACAGACAGTTACGCTACTATCTGGACAGAACTAAGACCAGCAGAAAAACTGACCAGCTTCTGGTAGCATATGCAACAGGAATGCAAGGAAAAGCAATTTCAAAACAGACAATCTCAAAATGGATAGGAAATTGTATTCGATTTTGTTACTCTTTTCATGGAAAGACAACTCTTGAAAATATCAGACCTCATTCCACAAGAGCTACAGCCACCACTACAGCTTTCCTACGAGGAGTGGCTACCAAAGACATTTTAGAAGCTGCTACTTGGAGCTCCGTGCATACATTTGCCAAGCATTATAATCTTCCTTTATACTCCAGATCCCGAGCAGGTTTTGCAACTGCTGTTTTGCAAGGGATCTTAACTACACCATCTTTATCTTAGTGCCTCCTCCCCCAGTTTGGCTATGGTATTCTACCCATATGTTAGGACTGCAGATGCATCCTTGAAGGACATAGTACAGTTTTGTACCTACCATAAATGTACTGTAAATGAACTTTTCAGCATTATCCAAATTTAGCCTTCCTAGAGGGCACCTGGCATCTGGGGCAAGAAACACTGAGGAAAATGGCGTCGGGTGATGCCTTTATACCCCAGCAGCTGTGATGTCGGGTGAAGTGCGACATCAGCCGAGGCCAGACCCAGACTTTGGAATCCGGCCGACCGAAGGGCTGCCTGAGGCAGGACAACCCATATGTTAGGACTGCAGATGCATACCTATCGGACATCTACATTTATGGTAGGTACAAAACTGTACTTTGCCGGTTGTTGATTTTCCTCCTGAAACCGAAGCCCAAGATTTGCCTGACACCATACCGGTGGACAAAGTTACTCCAGCACGTGGGGCAGCTAGGCCTCC